>NW_021963307.1:0-122318 GCF_901765095.1 Microcaecilia unicolor | reverse complement strand
GGCAATGGTGGATTGAAGGGGCAGAGAGAAAGGGCAGGCAGTGGATGGAAGGGACGGCAGAGAGGGCAGACACTGGATGGCAGAGAGAGAGAGAGAGAGAGAGAGAGAGAGAGAGTGAAGACAGATGCTGGATGGAAGGAAGATGGTGAAAAGAAGATGAGGAAAGCAGAAACCACAGACAACAAACTGTAAATAAAATATATTTTTTAATTTTTTTTGCTTTAGGATAAAGTATTGTAGATGTGTTAAATGTTTATAATAGAACATGTAAATAAGGTAATCTTTTTATTGGACTAATTTTAATACATTTTGACTACTTTCGGAGAACAAAACCCCCTTCCTCAGGTCAGGATAGGATACTGTAACAGCACTATACTGTACTGACCCGAGGACGGAGGTTTTGGCCTCTGAAAGCTAAATGTATTAGTCCAATAAAATGGTATTATTTACTTTCTGTATTTGTTTTATTTCTATTTGTTAATTTGTAAAGTGGTGATTGGTACTTGTTAGGTTTTTTTTTTCAAATTTACATCTGCTGTCTTTATTTTTTTGCACAGTACTAGGGACAGTTTCTGTTTCTGTGGTGTTGCATTGTATGCAGAGTCTGGCATTGGGGGTTCAGTTTAATTTTTGTCTAAATAGAAAGTTTATGATTACTTATTCTATAGTGATTAGGGTGTATCTGTGTTTGTGAAAAAGACATGGCTTCAGTTGGCATTGACTGTGCAGGATCTACGATCTGTACTATTCTGTCTGGTTTCGTTTTACAATAGGTGAATTGATGTTCTAGTGCTCACTGTAGTGTTTAAGATGCTTTCCTTTTCCTTGTGTGACTCGTAGAAATGACTGCTTATGGTATGGTAGAATTGCTCTATAGGTCCTGAGTGTTTTGTATTCTCGGCATGCCTAGTACTGGATTTGGGGGGGTGTTCAAAAATGACCGGCCCCGGGTGTCAACTACCCTAGGTACGCCACTGAATGGACCTGAGCCCAAAGTAGGTGGGCACAAAATTTTCTCTGCCCCGCTCTACCCTGCCTCAAAATATAAATACTTTAGCTAATGAGGATCATCAAGCTCTGTTAGTTGAAGACTTCCTCTGAAGGTGGCCAGAACCCCCTTTTACCTACCTTTGCAAGCAGCAGCAACATCACTAAGCTACTGATGCTGGCACTCCTTACATGCTTAGTTGTCGGAGGCTCAAGGATACTGTCGCTGACTGCAGAGCTTGGTAGAAGGGAATTCTGGCTGCCTTTGGAGGAAGTCCTCAGCTGGGGATGTTTGGGGATCCCCACCAGCTATATAGCAAAGGGTCAGGGCCAGTGTTAGACATGACATGACCCAGGTCAGAAAATAAAGGTGGACACCTGCCTCCCCTCTGATTTCCCCACCTGCCATTAGTATCACACTGACAGACCCTCACCAAATACAGAACAAGAGATCACAAATTGGGGAACCCCAAGAAGTTAAACTTAATATGTACTGCAACACTGGAGAAATAAAAACAGAAAAGCATTTCCTTTTCTACTGAACACAATGCAAAGGCATTTGCTATGCACATTTCGCAAAGCTAACATATTCCATTTAAACATTCAAAATAAATGCTTTTTTTCTACCTTTGTTGTCTGGACGTTTTATTTTTCCATTATGTTGGTTCCAACTTCCTGTCTGTCGTCTAATAATTCTTCTCCAAGCGGCTGCTGTCCTTTTGTATTTTCTCCCTCACCATACCTACCTCTGACATATTGATTGTTTCTTTTAGCTCTTTCCTCTCTTTTTTTTAAATTTCTGCCTCTCTGTCAACTCAAATTTCACCCTTTCGCACCCTTCTCCTCTTTTTTACTTTTCAGCTACCTATCAGATTTCCATCTTCTTCTCTTACCCTCTAGCTCTCTCATTCCCCATCTCACTCCTTCTACAGCCTTCCATTCCTTTTCTATTTAATCTACTCCTCATTACCATATTTCTACCCTCTGTAATCACTATCCTCTCATCCATTTCCTTGCCACTGTCCTCCTCCCCCTCCTGGCCTCTCCCACATGGTTCCACCATTCCCAACATCTTCCTTCCTCCACCCGTCTAGCCCAGCATCTGTTCCCTCTTTATTCCCTCTTCACCCTTATAGCCTGACATCTCCCTGTTCCTTCTCTCTTTCCTCCTGCCCTGTTCCCCATGGTCCAGCATGTCTCCCTCTCTCTTCTTTCACTCCCATTGTCTGGCATCTCTCCATCACTCCTATCTGCTCCTGGATCCAACATCTCCCTCTCTCCCCTCTCCATCTCCTGTGCATCTATCTGTCTCTCATCCAACCCCATGTCCTACATCTTTTCCTCTTTCCCATTGTCCACCATCTCTCTCTGCCCCTCCCTTGTACCCTAGATCCAATATCTGTCTTCCCCCTCCTTATGGTCTACCCTTCCATGTGACTTACAGTATATTTTTAAAAGAGTGTTAAAAATAATTCTATTTTGAAGAATGTTTTGATGAAGAAATAAGCTGTTAATTATTTATTGTGTTATATCCTAGATCTTTTATCTAGTATCTTAATTGTGTAATCCATGTTGAACTGCTTTGTTGACTTTAGCAGGCTATAAATAAAATAACTGTAACTGTAACCATGCAGAGATTTCAAGGGGGCTTGGTGGCAGTGTAGTTTGGGTGTGGCATATGTTGGCAAAAATCTACATCTTCCTCATTTTATAATGCAAATATACATACATATCAAAGGCATGCACATATTTTTTAAAAAGAGCTTGCTTTGGCCAAGACTTTATATTAGAGATTTAGGAGCCCTTTTACTAAGGCACACCTAAAAGCGGCCTGCGCTGGTATAGGTGCGTGTTTTGGACGCGCGGTCAATTTTTCAGTGTGCCTGGAAAAAAGCCATTTTTTGGTGGCCAAAAATGGATGTGCGTCAAACTTAAAACCAGCGTGCGTCCATTTTTGGCCTGAGACCTTACCACCATCCATTGACTTAGTGGTAAGGTCTCATGTGCTAACTGGGTGGTAAGCGGCCAGCGCACGAAAACTGCTGATTACTGTCGGGTAAGCGCCATGTGGTAGAAATAGAAAATATTTTCCACTGCGTGTTTTGGGTGTGCATCAAAAATGGAATTATGGCCAGGAGGTAGCCAGGAGGTAGTTCCAATTTGGCGCACATTGGACGCGCATAGGTACCTACGCACCTTAGTAAAAGAGCCCCTTAAAGAATAATTCTTCTTAATCCCCAGCTGTTTATTTCTGCCTCCAGAATGAAAAAAATAAAATAAAATTGTGGTCTCACTACTTAATAGATAGCAGTCTGTAAAACGGGCCTGCATAAGTCATGAAAGTGTATGAAGATTCTGTATAGAATGGGCCTTCATACCTACTAAATCTGACACAATTTTAAACAGTAAGGATGTGCATTTGTTAGCACATTTTACAAAATGTACCCCCCCCCCCACACTTTTACAAAACTGTGTTAGCAGCTGCTGGTGCGGTAATGCTGACACAGCCTGTGTTGGCATTGCCACATGATAGTCGCTAGTGTGGCTTTATAAAAAGGGGAGGGGGATGGTGCATGCAAAATTGATTTGATATACATTAACCTACAACCTAACACACATATAGGGCTAGATTCTAGAAATGGCACTGAAAAAATCAGTGCAAAAAAACCCCAAAAAACAAAAACCACTGAGTGCTATTTTATAAGCCATGCCTAAAGTTAGATGCAGTTTATAGAATGGTCTCAGTTGTGCTTAAATTTAGGTGCATCCATTTGCACCAATGAAAACATGGTGCAAATGCCGTGGAGCCCCTTTATTCTATAATTACACGTGTATCCAAAAACTATGTCCATGATCCGCCCTGAACCACCCATGACGCTCCCATTTCTATACTCCCCCTTTTCAGGACATATGTAAAATTTAGGCATGAATTGTGTGCCTAAATTTACACATGTACATCTTAATTGATTCCATTAACACCAAAAATAGCTTGTTAAAAAGCCAATTAATGGTGCTAATTGGCTAATTATTTAATTAAGATGCATGCACAATTTGGACACACGCCACCTCAAAGCACCCGTTGTAGAATTAAGGGGATAGTCAATCTGTTGTGTTAAAAAGTTCTAACACATGAAAATGTCTCATGAAAAAAGCACAAAAATAATATGCAGATTCATTTCCTCTATATTCATTGTGGATATACTGAAGACTCAGGACAAGTTTGAGAAGCTCTGCATTAGGCATTTTGCAACTTGACTATAAACTCTAAAGGTGAAATTAAACTCTTTGTAGCAAAGAACATATAGAGGTAAAATTTCAACAACATGTGATTCCCATTCTTCCCACCGCTGTGCTAATAAATCACAACCATTTCCTGAAGATCGTCACCTCAGTGTGATTCCATATTGATTCAGTCAGTATCTTGTCTACTGGGAATAACATCTAGAAGCCTGGTGGTGTGGGCATTTCTCCAATGGAAGCTGATCTTAGACCACCAACTCATTTCACATTGATATGAGGGGAGCTCTCAGCAGTTCTGCTCTGCTTGCTGAGATGCTTTGTTTTGTTAAAATAACTTGCCAAGAGAGTCCTGGGAGCCCCATCTTGCACATCATTGCATATGCTGTTAAATGTTGGCCAGATGTTTATAACTGTTTTTTTTTACTAGTCACATGGGCCAGATTCATAGTATCACCTTAGTGTATAAGAAAAATATATATCTTTATAAATACAAGTTCAGGACAACCTCCATATGAAGGTCACTCATTTTTCAAATATTTTCACTAGGAAGGTTAGAAGTTAAATACTTTGGGGTCAATATTTAAGAGAACTTTTCTGGGTAGCAGAACCTAGATAAGCCCCTGTGAGAGAGATATTCAGCGGCACTGTCTGGATATTGCTGTTGAATACCTTTATAGCAATGTGCAAGGAGAGTTAAGGGTGAACCAATGGCTTTCCAGTACAATCAAAGAGAGGGGACTCCAATGGATAAAATGATAAAAACAATGTATTAATATACAGTGAGTCACTAATAACAATAGTCCCAAATGAAGGTAATAATAATAAGAATCCAATTAAAAATATATGCTCAAATGTATCCAGGTGGGCTCATTGGAACATAGGGCGATGAACTCAGATGTACACAAATGAACTCATAGAGATACTGGAAAGCCATTGGTCCACTCTTTCTCTCTTTGCAAATTGATGACTTATTGCTTAGGGTTCTTTCTCCTTTTTATTTTCTTTTGTTGAATACCTTGACAGACCATTTCGGCACTAACTGGATAGTGCCAGAGCAAAGCCTGGAGTTATCTGCACCACTATATGAATAATTATCTGGATAACCTAGAACAGCAAAAAGACTTTTAACCCTATCTGGATATGTGATCTGGATAGTGACCAAATGTTGCCCCTTGGGTAGTCCTGGCTTCTCACCACTCCATCCTGATATTCATCAGCAGCCACTGTCTAGATCAGTGATTCGCAAACCTGTTCTGGGAGAACCCCAGCCAGTCAGGCTTTCAGGATATCTACAATAAATAGTTATGATAGACATTTGCATACACTGATTCCTAGGTATGCAAATCTATTTCATGCATTTTCATTGTGGGTATCCTGAAAACCTGACTGGCTGTGGCTTCCCCAGAATAGGTTTGGGAACCTCTGATCTGCATACTGTGCCTGAATATCTGGATTTTTTTGCCCCTGGTGGCTGGCATTTTAAAAAAATGCTGACTGCCACTAGCTCAAAATTTGCAGAGGGTTCAAGAGGTAGAGAGAAATAAAGAGGCATATTTTCAAAGCACTTTGGGAGGCTAAGTTCCATAGGTTTCTATGGAACTTTGGGAGGCTAAGTGCTTTGAAAATATGCCTCAAAGTGATCCAGTTGGCCCGATTCACACATTGTAAAAGGGAGTCTTCACTGATATCTGGCAACTTTTATGATTCAGACTTACAAAGTGAAACCCAGGCCCAGAAAGTAAAGGTACATTGAGAAAATTGTGCCATTAGGTGTGGGAGGAGAAGTTAAGAACCCCCAAAGGCTTCATTCTTCAGTTTGCCATGGTCTAACCACTTTGTTGTGATTGAGAAAAATAAATTCAACAAACTGTCAATTTCCAAAATACTATTTTGTCCTAATACTTTAGGTAACCATCCCAGCACCCAAGTACCAGATATCTTGCTCTGAATAAAAGCTTGTAACTGTGATGGTTAAAAAAAAATACAAAAGAATGTATCTCTTAGTTGAATCACGCATTTACATGAAAAGCAAAGGAAATATTTAGCACCCAAGGCAAGGTTCTCCCCTCACACAGCAAGACTCTGTTTCCTCTTCTCCTTTTTTGCAAACATCAAGAAAAATATGTAGTTTTGAACCAAGAAGTTCCAAATCTTGATAGTGAAAACATAAACACATGACTGAATATTATTCAAAGATGGTAAGGAATCTTCTGGAAACTTCAAGTATCTATGGAATAAATCATTTGGTGAGACAGAAGAAAATGTGTGGAACATTCAAAATTCTTATAATTAAATATCTAGTCGCATTTAGAATATTCTCCAATTTTCCATGAACCCTTAGCATTCTACAAATTGAGGGGCCCCTTTACTAAAGGGTTGCCATGGGGCAACTTGGAACTACCGCCGGCCCATCGTGGCCACCGGCAGTAGTTCTGCCTCAAGCGTGTGCCATTTCCAGTGATACAGAAAATTATTCCGTAATTTCTAGCACAGTGCTCCCCACTATTGGTCACATGGTAAGAATAATCTTACCACATGACCGTGTCTTTTTTCGGGGCTTTTTACCCGCTGTGGTAAAAAGGGCCCAGGTGCATGGCAAGAACAGCCCCTGCCGATATTGCAGGGCCCTTTTTACTGCAGCTTGGTAAAAGGACCCCTTAGTGTGCAAAATCCATAGCATGCAACCGCGAGGGGTGCTGGTCAGGGGTGTGCCTTCCATTTATGTGCACAGGTTATAGAAAACTATCAATTATGTGCCTGACAGCAGTTAGGCGTGAGCATACACCTGCCATTGAGTTAGAGTAAGTATTTGTGCCTAAAGTTAGGACTTATGCTAGTATTCCATAATAGCAATTACAAACAAAGGGGCACTTTTACAAAGGCACAGTAGGCTCTATGCCTAGAGCATACCAGTGGAGGAGTGGCCTAGTGGTTAGAGCACTGGTCTTGCAATCCAGAAGTGGCTGGTTCAAATCCCACTGCAGCTCTTTGTGATCTTGGGCAAGTCACTTAACCCTCCATTGCCTCAGGTACAAACTCAGACTGTGAGCCCTCCTGGGACAAAGAAATATCCAGAGTACCTGAATGTAACTCACCTTGAGCTGCTACTGAAAAAGGTGTGAGCAAATATTTAAATAAATGCCACCAGGATAGCAATGATTTGACCCATACCACTGGGACAAATTATTTGTTTTATTTCCTACCGCAAGTGCCGTTTCTGGCATTAATCTGCAGTTGGCGCATGCCAACTGGTCACCGCGTGTGTAGCCCTTACCGCTAGATCAATGGGTGGTGTTAAGGGATCAGGCCATAAAGAAGTGCACGCTAGTTTCAATTTCACCACAAGCCCTTTTCCCGGCCCATTGAAAAAAAAGCCCTTTTTCCCATATGCGGTAAAAACTGGCCCGGTGCGCACCAAAAACATGCACCCACACTACTGTAGGACACTTTTTGCCACAGTTTCGTAAAAGTACCCTATAATTGCTTATATAGAATTTACGCTTAGCACAGATATCATTCCAGTGCCTAACTATAAGTAACCTGTAGAGCATTACCATCCTACTACTACTACTACTACTACTTATCATTTCTATAGTGCTACTGGAAGCAATCCTATAAGGAGCCACCTAGATTTAGGTGGCAAGTATTCATTCATGTAAATTGCTAGTATTCTAGTCATTTGATGTGTATGTTAACATTGCTTTGATTGTCCCCACTGAAAGGTGGTAGGTATATCAAGCACTACTGAACATTCAAGTTCAAGCTCAATGAATTTGATACACTACATATATATTAAAAGTCTAAGCGGTTAATGTAGTTAAATATAATATAGGGGCTAAGGGAAAAAATAGACAATAGATAAACAATCCACCAAAAAAAAGAGAAGGGGAGGGAAGATAAAGTTCACAACGAGGGGAGCAGGGGAGAGGGGAGAAACATAAGGGGGTGTACTACCGCCACAAGAAAATAAGAAAAGAAAATAAAGACCGATGATAGAAATACAGCTCCAATGTTAAGCGATTGCGCTCTTGTACAGGAGCAAGTATTCTGTGTAGAATAAGCCATGCTGGGTAGCGCTGAGGTCCTAGGTTGATAAAATAAGAATATACCTACACCTCAAACTGTGAGATGAATATGTAATACTATTGGATAACTATATGGAAATTGAGACAGTGAAGCAGTGGTCCCCAGTAGAAGAGTTTAAAGTAGTATACCATGCCATATTTTGTATTGTTACTTGAATATGTTTACTGCTGTAATTGCCTATTGCTCATGTTTGATCTATTGTTACTGTACACCGCCTTGAGTGAATTCCTTCAAAAAGGCGGTAGATAAATCCTAATAAATAAAGAAATAAATACTCTTCCTGTTTCCTGAGCTGAATTATGATTTTATTCCAGTGAGTGAGGTTAATGAGGAATATAATGCCTGTGTAAATGCAATCCAAATTAATAGTTTGGACTCTGAAACAAATGCAGAAAGAATCTGGGGAATGGTAAATGTTACTGATATTAGTATATGTTCAGCAGAAGCTAAAGAAAGGCTGGATTCCCCTCCTTAGCACCCAGAGCTAAGGGGGGGGGGGGGGGAAGAGGTGCTCCACTCCTTACCCCTCCAATCATGCACTCTCTTGGTATCCCCTCTTACCTTTCTCTTGGCCCTGCAGCAGTGGTAATAGCAGCTGCAGTAGCAAATGTGCATGATTCCCTGCAAGCCCTCCTGCTCTAGATAGCCTGGACATACACTCCACCCCCACCTCTCACACGAGGAGGCGGAGTATATGTCCAGAAGGTGAGGGCTCGCAGGCCCCATGCTTAATCTTGGAGCTGCTGCTGCTGCTGCTTGAAGGAGATACTGGTGCTAGCCCAGAATGAGGCATGACAAAGGTGGCAGTGTTCTTGCACCTGTCAGACGTTTGCGCTGGAGGCACTTGTGTACATTGCTTATGCCTCATTTCAGGCATGACCTAAATGAAAATGGATGTCCTTAAGTGAAATTGGGGATGCTAAATTGTCTCAGTAGATCTAGAAGGGAAAACACATTTATTTGGAAGAATTATTGGCCCAATATTCAGTGGCACTTCTGGGAAGGAGCAGTTTCTACCCAGATAAATACCATTCACTGGGGCTAGCCATTGAATTTCAGTGACATTAGCCAAATAATGCCACTGGAAATTTTTACTATCAGCCCCAGCACTATCTGAATAGAATCAGTGCAGTCCAGGGACAGAGCAAATATGCAGCACGTTACTCAGATAATTACCTGGATAAATTACAGCACCGCTGCTGAATAACTACATCTGGCTGCCTCATATCCTGATATTCAGTGCTGATATCTAGATATGCCCCTGAATATGTGATATAAATTTAAATGCTGAGATCAGCGCTATCTGTGGTGCACTGTTTATCAGGGGGATCATCTTTATTAAATTGGAAATTCATAAATATTTAGAGGTAAATATTCAGCAGGCAACAGTCAACAGAATTTCAATGCTGGACCATGTCCAGACATCGCCATTGAGTATCCCAGTTCTAGTAAAGTGTTCCTGCAACTATTACATTCAATTAACTTGGAGCAAGTCTCCCTTTGCTGTCTCTATCCCTTAACAGCAAACAGCTGCCAAAATCACCAGTTAAATTCAGCTGGGCTTGAGCTCACTTTAGCCCCTCGCCTTGGCTGACATCATCAGATTGGTATAGGGATCTATTTTAATGCAGGATTGGGGATACCATTTGCCCACAGTCATTGTTTAGAGCAGTACAACTCTATATAGTTGCAGAATCTTCTCATGGCAGTCCTCCACCAAAATGACGACTGCAGCACTTTACAAACACCAACGCCCCTCTCCACCACCATTTTTAAAAATTCCTTATTTATAATTTTCAGAAACTGAGAACAGAGGATAACATTTGTTTAGTCAATACAGAACAAAAGCAAAGTATGAAGAAAATAATATGAATATAGATGAACAAGAAGAAAAATTGTAGCTCTCAAATTGGACCACAGATGTGGAAGGGCAGGACATCCAGAAAACAAAGAGGAGAAAAATAATAAGAAAAAAAAAAATCAAAGAAAAGGCTTTAACATGAACTATTCCCTGCCATCAATTTAACAATGCAGTTCATTTTACATGGTTGCAATTATAACTTTCTTCATATCTAAAAACGTTTTTAATTGCTCAGGAGCAAAAGAGACATATTTTACTCCAGCATATCATGCTAAACATTTAGGGCCTTGTTTACTAAGCCGCACTGTAGACGTGCTAACATTTTGGCGCATGCTAAAAATTAGTGCGTGCTAATGCTAGAGACGCCCATATATTCCTATGGGTGTCTCTAGCATTAGCGTGTGTTAATTTTTAGAGCACGCTAAAAAGTTATCGCACCTATAGTGCCTCTTATTAAACAGGGCCCTAACACAGATAACTCAATAAAATGTAGCACCCAATTCTCTAGTCTGTTGTCTTAACACAAGAAATGCTTTCCTTCTCTCTTGTGTTGTCTTAGTAACATCCAGAAACATCCACATTTTTGACCAAATAATAAAGTTTGTAAATTCCAAAAATACAAATGTAGTTCAGCATTCATGTCTTGCTCAAAGACAAAGGATACGTGAGCGAGGGCAGGCCTGGAGCCAGGCCTAGAGCCTGGCTCAAAACACAGCAGTTAAATTGATACATGGTGCCAAAATGTTTGATAGCATCTTCCCTCTCCTTAAGGTAGAACACTGGTTGGCGATCCAATACTGGGTTCTTTTTAAGATTATTGTTACCACCTTCCAAATTCTTCATTCTGGTCTCACATTCTTCATATTCAAACATCTCAAACCTTATTCCCTGACACATACTTTATGCTCCTCCCAACAGCATCTTTTAGTAGTACCTTCGTTTCTTCAGGTGCGTTCAGAACCACCTCACTCTCAGTTGTTTCACCCACCCTAGGGAATGATATCCCTTTGTACCTCCGAACTGAAATCTTGCTTCTAAGATTTAAAGCTATTCTTAAAGCTCACGTTTTCACTAAAGCATTTACCTCTGCTGTTCGGTAATTACAAATCTCCTCGTTCACCGCCCCTCTCAGCGAGTTTGTCCCCTGCACACTCATGTCAATTTGTCTTCTTTTCACTTTCCCTTCCTCACCTTTTTGCTGTGTAGAGACAGGCTGTGAACTGTCTTTGGTCCTGAAAGTAGTCACAAAAACAAGAATGCACATTTGTGTTCTGGTTTCAGTTTGGAAAACTGTATGCATGTAAAGAATGCATACTAAATTGGACTTTATAGGGGAATTCTATGTATGGTGCCTAAAAAATTGGTGCTGAAAAAAACCTCCCTTAGCGTTACCTATAAACCTCGCCTAACGTTAGGTGCAGTTTATGTGTATCGCCCTTTCCTGTGACTAAATTTAGTCTTGGCCATTTATGCCAACTAAAACCTGGTTTAAAAGCACAATTTAGGTGTGGATCAGGTGTATTCTATAACACTGCATGTAAATGTTAGGAACCCCAATGACCTGCCTATGCTCCTCCCATTTCCACACCACCTTTTGAGATCCACACAGTCTGATTTATGCACATTGCTTTATAGACTATGCTTAGCGAGCTATGTGCATAAATCCTAATTAATGCCTATTAATACCAATAATTACTTGTTAGGATCCAATTATCAGTGCTGATTGACTTGTTACTCAATTAAGTTCTGTGCACAAATGGGCTACGTTTGCTAGTTTGTGCACAGAACTCTAGTCGTCATATATATACGTAATCCAAGGGTATGTGCATAAAACCTCCAAATAAATGTGTATCGAGTTGACCTATACATATTAAAAATGTTTATTCTAATAAATCAAATATTACATGCATTGATTTCTGAAAATCAACCAAAAAAATCTCAAAATGACTTATAACCCCCTCCCTCTTCATGTGAAATGAGTGTGTGTGTAAGAGAGAGGCTTTGTAATATGAAAAATTAGGTTTGAGGGACTGAAGTAAAATTTAATTTGTGAGTACTCATGGTTTCTTTTCTTTCTCTAGGGGTCAGAGGGTGAATGAATGGTGTTAAAGGGAAATTTGCTCTTAAATAGACTGAGAAATTATGAGACAGTAGAAAATCTGCAGAAAACTGTGAACATACTAAATTCTTCTGGCAGTAGATTTAAAATAAAGCATGCTCAGAAATGAAGAGAGGAAAACACCATTTTCCAGTTCTGACAGATTTAATTATGTTTTTGTTTATAAGTAGTATACATTGCTGGCTTTTGTCAAAGCTAATTAGCATATTTTGACAGGTGGCCACACCCACTTCCATTTGCGCCAGCCAATCAGAATCAAGGATCTGCCCAAGCAATGCCCACTCCCTGCCTGCCACACTCCTTTGATAACAGCGCTGGATGTGACATAATAGCCCTATCCATGCCCCACCCCTTTTGTGTGACATCACAGGAACTGATGCGCCCTAGCCTCAACTTATTTGTGCAACCTCACTCTTTTGCATAACCCATTTGAAACCCCACCCCTTTTGGTGACACCACAGGAAGTGAAATCATAACTCCACCCAGGCGAAGCCCTTGTTTCATACTACTCTGCCATCTTGACATTATCAGTCACAGGTATGCTATAGGCACTATCTAGGTCTTCTGTTAGAGAAATGTTAACTTCTTGGGAGCCAAACAGCTTTTCCCCACTAGCTAGTTCATCCTGCAAAGATGAACCACTGACTTCTTGGGCGTCAAACAGCATTTGCTCACATTGCAGTTTATCCAGCAAGGACTTGGTCATTTCCTGGGGCAGAAACAGGTCATCCTGTACTGTTTCAGGCATACATTGGCTGTTCTGGTCACTAACAATGTTCTTTGATTCTATCAGATTGATTACTGGTGGGTAGCCTGCACCCTCTGCATCAAGATCTTTAAGAAAAAGACTGAACCATTGCCCTCTCTTTCACAACAAGGGCTGTTTACCCCTTCTGGCCCTCTGTATATGTGTAGTTTCATATGTTTCTGGTCTACCCTAATAGATGGAAAGTAACTAATTGTGTATTTAAAGTGTTAAGTAACACTTTGTTTTTTTAAAATATCTGTTTGTCATGTGTTCAGTGGCGTAGGAAGGGGGGGCAGGGGGGGGTCCGCCCCAGGTGCACACCGCTGGGGGGTGTCGGCTCCGTGCTGGTGCACTGCCCTCTCTGCCCCGGAACAGGTTACTTCCTGTTCTGGGACAGAGAGAGCAGTGAACCAGTGCGGAGCCCACACACCCCAGCAACGTACAGTTGGGGCGGATCCCTCGCCACAGGTATGCGCTCCGGGGGGGGGGGAGGTATGCGCTCTGGGGGGGTATGCGCTCCGGGGGGGGGTGCGCTCCAGCGGGAGGAGGGTGCGCCGTGCTGCACCCGGGGGGGGGGGGGGTGCGCAGTGGCGACCCGCCCCGGATGTCAGCTCCCCTCGCTACAGCTCTGCATGTGTTATCACATGTTGTCCTTTTACGCCCCTTATGGTGGTAGGAAGGGGTCTGCCTGTAGGCTTCTCCAGATATGTCTGGAAAGAGGAGTCAGGCATTTCAAAGCGGCCATACATTTCATTCATGTAACCTACTTCTGATCTCTAAAAGCAGCTTATTTTTTTCTTCCAGCCTGGCCACAGAAAGGGGAAGTGATAGGGGATAGGGAGGGGGCCACTTGTCAGCCTGTTTGACCTCACACAGACAAGAACAGACTGATACAGTTTAAAACCAGCATGATTGCTAATCTCTGTGTACAAGGGCTGTATGGGGAGAGGAGAGGAGAAATGATTTGTTTTAAAATTCAACACAGACCACTCAGTTATTTTGCATATGTGCCCTTTAAAGCCTAAAATGTAATTTTGTTTTTTCCTACACCAGTCAAATCTCTCCTGAGAGGTGGTAGCTGGGGGATTGGAAGGGATTGAATTGATTCAGCAAAAGAGTTCTAAACAATACCTTTTAAAACAGCCATATGCTACACAGAAGGTTTTGAAAAAAACAACAACAACAACAATGAGAAAACCCCATCTGTCTGACACAGGGGCTGGATAAGATGAGAAAATACATGTTTGCAGTCTAAAGGAGCTAGTTTTGGATTACCTGGCTACAGAAAGGAAGGGGGATAGGCAGTGGGTGAAGGTGAGGAGGTGGAGATTCTCTCACACAATACAGCACACAGCTCCATCAGCAGGGCTTGCTCCAGAAGGAGGAGGAGGAGGAGAAGGAGAAGGAGAAGGAGGAGGGGGATGGGGAGTCTGGGGTTATCAGCATGCACCATAAATAAACACATTTTAGGGCTTCCTGACTCAAAGCCAGATGCACAAAGGTCCCGTTAAGGATCTGTCTGCGTTTCCAAATTGGTAAAAATTTACCGATTTAGAAACACAGAGGGATTCACTAAGAAAATTGCATGCAAATGAGCTGCTCGTTGCTTTTGTGACCCAGCTCATTTGCATGTGATATGGGGGAAGCAAGTCGGTGAGCTGAGCATGCGCAGAACAGTCAATTGTTATGCGTGGCTGCTCTGCGCATGCTACAGACGGCTCTCATACACGCAGACAAGCTGCGTCTATGATAGCAGTAGATTTACCCCCTTTTTTTAGGCAGACACAAAAGCGCTTTTTTTGGATGGGCATACCTGTATTGCAGCTCCCTGCCTCGGGCTGCTGGGAAAAAGTTAGAAAAACCTTGCTCTGCTGCTCTCCACTCTTCTTGGTTCCACCCCCAGCTGTTCCTGCTGCTTCCTTCTATTTGCTGGCTGACATCCTAGAATGCCCATCTCCCTGAATATGGACTCTCATTGGCTGGCTGCTGTCCCAACTCCTGCTCTCTGTAGGACTTCCCTGATGACATTACTTTAGAGCTGTAAACTGATTGGATCTGAACTTCCTTTTGTCCCCCTCCAGTAATGAGTAGGCGGGACATCCCAGGCTGATGCTGTCCAATTGGTTTAGCCCCTCTCTGTGGATGTCAGCTGGCAGGAACAGCTGGGGGTGGAATCAAGCCCGTGTCCCACAGAGGCTGTTTCTTTGATGGACCCTTAACTTCCTTGCATTTTTGGTAAGTCACCATTACTTTTATGCTTTACATTTCAGTACTCCCCCCCCCCCCCCCCAATTTCTTGCCAGTAAATCAATAGAAATCAAACAAAATAAAACATGGAAAAGAAAATAAGATGATACCTTTTTTATTGGACATAACTTAATACATTTGAAAAAGAAACATATGTGGCACGACTTTCTTACATGCAAAGAAGCTGCGTGTAAGCTGTTATACTATTTTTTTTTGTGCTTCATCTTCCCTGCCTTGTTTCTCCCCTTCTCCTACTTGCAATAATGAAGAACCGTCAGGACCACACCTCACGTTAAAATTTCCACGGTAAAGTTAGGGACTGCTTTTGTGCATGGGGTCGGAAACAGTAGTGCATCGCATCGCATTCACATTATAATAAAAATGAGCTCATTTGCATTCCGTTTTCGTTAGCTGCTACCGTGACAGGAAAATGGCTTGGAGAACCCTTTTGTGCATGTCCCAGTTTACTACTTGCGCGGTAAACTGGCTAGAACCAGTTTAAAAATCACGTTGCTGGCTCGTTTAGTGCATCTGGCCCTTAAAATCAAACAACTTTCAGGCATGGTTGTTCAATGTTTTGATAAAACAACATGTTTTTTGCTGCTAACTCTGGACTGTTCAGAAAAGGAGTTTAAAAAGCCAGCATGATTTGAGAGAAATCAGCAAAAGCCTGACAAGCCAGACCCCTCTTAGTTTTGTGAAAGTTATTTTAATACAACTTTGTGTCTGCTCATTTTTTTCTGAAAGGAATGTGATGCCCTTGTGTCTGTGGAAAGAGCATTTTAGCTGTAATGGACCTCTGCCTATTGCCACATATTGTAAAAAAACAGAGGGCTGAAAAAACAAACAGGGGAAAGTGAATGGATTTTTAAAAAATAGTTTAAGGACAGGGATAAAACAATCTTCTGGGACTAAAGGGGGCAGTGTCAGAAGGAGCAATTGATTTTTATTACATTTGTACCCCGCGCTTTCCCACTCATGGCAGGCTCAATGCGGCGGGCAATAGAGGGTTAAGTGACTTGCCCAGAGTCACAAGGAGCTGCCTGTGCCAGGAATCGAACTCAGTTCCTCAGTTCCCCAGGACCAAAGTCCACCACCCTAACCACTAGGCCACTCCTCCACTATGACATTTCATGTCATGTGACTCATCCAAGATGGCAGCGAATAGTATGAAACAGGAAATGACATTGAGGCATCCAGTGGTCAACACCATCTTGAAAAAAGGGCATGGCTTGGTCCATGATGCCACTGAAAGGAGTGGGGTTTCAGATGGGTTATGCAAAAGGAGTGGGGTTTAGTTCAGGGCTACGGGCAGAATTATACAAAAGGGGCAGGGTATGGGCATGGGCTATGATGTCACATCCAATGATATCATCAAAGTGTGTGGGGCAGGGAGGGCATGGAGAGTGGGCATGGCTTGGGCAAAACCTCAATTCTGATTGGCTGACAAAACTGAAAGTGGGTACGGCCACCTGCCACAATATGCGAATTAGCTTTGATAAAAGTTGATGAGGTATACTATTACTTTTATATATTGGGATTTATTAACTACCTTTATGAAAAGATTCACCCAATGTGGTGTACAACAGGTATAGCTTGACATAAACAACATATAATATGAACAGCATGGTAAAATGACCAAATGTAAGCATACAATACAATCACTGAGACAAACTTGGATAAGCAAATTATATTCTAGTAATAGCAATGACATGATACAGTTTCAGAAATATACATTTTAAAACAGCACAGTGGAACATTCAAATAATAGAAATATGATATATGTCAGCAGAATACACATTATACATCATAACAGGCAGCATGGTAGGATATTCATATAACACAGGTATGATATTCACAACATCAGCACAATACAAACGAAACACTAATAAGCACATATTAGAACATTCAAATAACATAGACATGATTCTCACAATACAGTACAATACAATGAAACATCTTACCCCTTCACTATCAGTTAAAATGTTTTATTACGTATTTTGTTGACATTGTACGTAGTATATGTGTGCCATACTTTGTATTGATATTTGAATATTTTTACTTCTGTAATTGCCTATTGCTCATGTTCGATCTATTCATACTGTACATCGCCTTGAGTGAATTCCTTCAAATAGGCGCTAAGTAAATCCTAATAAATAAATAATAAATTAATTAATAGGCAGCTGAGGGGCCAAGTGCAATTGAGACATATCGGAAGGTGAGATGAGTAGAGCAAAGGCATTGGAATAAATAAATGGGTGGCTAAATTGATGGCAAATTATGAGGCCCTTTTACTAAGCTTCAGTAAGCACTAACGTGTGCTTACCAGAGGGTAAAATGCACTACCACAGCACACGCTCAGGTGTCCCATGGTAGTTTTGGGATCGGAGCATGCTTCCCATGCGACAAAAAATATAACTTATTATTTTAGCACTGGGGCATGTCTAGGGGTGGAGAGTAAGTGTGTTCTGTGCTAATTGGTTAACACAGCACTAACCTGGAAAAAAAAAACAAGCTTTCACTTGCTTCCTGAAATAGAGGTTGTTTTAAGTTAGGCGTAGCCCCTCTGGGAGTGAGTTCTAGGGAGTTGGGGCTACTCCTTCGAAGGCATCCTGGCAGATATCACATTGTATGTTTTCTTTCGACTAAGGTATAGATAATGATTTCCTTGAGAGGACCTAAGAGGTCTCAATGATGTGTAGAGGGATAACTTATTTTTTAGGTATTCTTGTCTGACTGTCTTGAAAATCAAAGACAGAATTTAAAATTTGGCTCTGTAGGGAGATGATAGATAATGCAGTTTTTGGAGGAAGGGCATGATGTGGTTACGCTGCCTGCAACCCTCCATCAGTCATGCTTCAGCATTCTGAATTAGTTGGAGCTGGTGCAAACTCTTTTTTTTTTGACCGATATATATAAGGCATTATTGTAGCCTAGGCATGACGTTATCACAACATGGATCACTGTGATCAGATTCGTCTTCTTGATATATAGAGACAGATTTTCTAGTTGCTGCAGGTAATAGAAACTGTTTTTAAATGTTGTTTGAATTTATGGGATCAAAGTAGGTGATGAGTCTAGCAGTATCTCAAGATTCCTGTTGGGTATTGCCTCTGGGTTTTATGGACACAGGCTAAGATCACTGTCTGTTTACTATTGATTTCAAGTCTCTTTTAAACTATTTCCAAATAAGAGTAGACGACCCATCCAAACTCAACTTGGACAACAAATTCTGTCAGTACAATTGAGTATAAGAAGGCTTAGAGTTAGATACTAGCATTGAACTATTTGAGGAACATGCTAAAATCTATACAGTTCATGTTTTGAAATATTAATGCCTGCTATTTTAAGTATGTAATTGGTGGAATACAATTTTTTTAAATACTACCCCCCCCCCCCACACACACAAAAAACTAGTCAATTATAATATAAAGGGCCCTACAGGGTGGTAAAGTTTTGGATTAATCATGCCTTAGATGCAAAAATTAACACACGTGGTAAGTGCAAAGACTATCCTTCCAATATTCAAAGCTATTTAACCAACCAGCCAGACACTTCCGCTGGTCAGCTAAATATCATATCAGCACTTATCTACTAATATTCAGCGGGAGATAGCCAGTTATCTCCACTGAATATTGCCAGCTAGTACCTAGTGCATAACTGCCTATATCACGCAACTTATCCGGTTATGCACTGACATTCAACACCTAGCCAGATAAGTTTAATGTCAAATAGGACCGCATAAATAGCCGTCCTATCTTTATCCGATTAAAAAGCCAGTTAGTGCTGAATATCAGCATAACCGGTTAAATTATTAGCGGTTAACAAACCCACGAATATTCAGTGCCGGACGCCAGAAATGACCCAGCATTGAATGTCTGGGTTTAATGCCGACGGTGGACAGCAAAAGCACTGCCCAGCACTGGCTGAATAATGGGCCCTGTATATTAAGCCTCAGATTCTATATATGGTGCTCAAAATTGTGCATGCAAATTTGGGCACATACCCAATTTGCATGCACAATTTAATTGAACAACGAGCCAATCAGTACCAATAATAGGGCACTAACAACCAATTAGTGGAGTGGAGGAGTGGCCTAGTGGTTAGGGTGGTGGACTTTGGGCCTGAGGAACTGAGTTCAATTCCCAGCCCAGGCAGCTCCTTGTGACTTTGGGCAAGTCACTTAACCCTCCATTGCCTGCTGCATTGAGCCTGCCATGAGTGGGAAAAAGTGCGGGGTACAAATTAAAAAAAAAGTACAATATTCTGCATGTATTGATAAATGGTTGACCATCCCTTTAGTACAGTCCATTCATCTCCTAGGAGTTCTTCTAGATAATAATCTCTGTTTTTACTCTCAGATATTATCGGTTGTACAATGTTCCTTTTACAGGCTTAGATTATTCAGATCTGTTCAGTCTTTGATCTATCCTTCTATACTGAATATTCTCATGCACTCTTTAGTAATAAGTCAATTGGATTACTGTAATTCTTTATATATGGGTCTTCGCATAAAGGATCGTCATCGATTACAAATTATTCAAAATACAGCTATTAAAATAATTAACAGCTTAAAAAAATTCCATCATATAACCAGTCCAAAATAAAAATTGTTTTAATGGTAAATTTTTAGGTGCAAAAAGTGCTCAGAAATAACTCAGTGCCCCAAAGTGCATATTAAAATACACAAGTGGGCACCCTTATCTCAATCATCACACTTTCCTGAGTAGCACATTATAGTCCCAAACATCTTGCAATATATCACAGTTCAGCAAAATAGAGCATAATAGTACTTAGCTTGTAACTAGTACTTAGCTCAATATATAGCAGATTATTTATTTATTTATTTATTTATTACATTTATAGCCCACATTTTCCCACCTGTTTGTAGGTTCAATGTGACTTACATAATACTGGAGAGGCATTACAGACTCCGGTGTAAACAAATACAAAGTGATGTTGTGGTAAGATAAAGTTCATGTGGCACAGCCACACTAGGGAATCGTACAATGGAAGAGTTGTGTTATGTCCATTACATTCTTTACTTTTGTTGAGTTGCAGAGATCAGGCATTTATGAAAGTGATTTATTCTTTGATTGGGAGCCAATGTAGTTTATCACGAAGGGGTCTTGCGCTTTCAAATCGCGTTTTTCCAAATATCAGCCTAGCTGCCGTGTTTTGAGCGATCTGGAGTTTCTTTAAGGCTTGTTCTTTGCATCCTGCATAGGTTCCGTTGCAGTAGTCTACATGGCTTAGTACCATTGATTATATTAGGCTCTGGAATGTTTCCCTCGGGAAGAATTGTTTCAGACGTTTGAGTTTCCACATTGAGTGGAACATTTTCTTTGTTGTGGATGCCACTTGGCTCTCAAGTGTTAGGTTGTGATCTATTGTAACGCCGAGGATTTTCATGCTGTCTGAGCTAGGGAGGGTATGTTCTGGTGTGTTGATGCTTGTAGGGTTGTCAGCTTTGTGTTGGAATGAGAGGATGAGACAATGAGTTTTTTCTTTCTTGAGTTTTAGTTGAAATGCGTTTGCTCAAGAGTCCATGATGTTCAAGCTGAGCTTGATTTCGTTAGTGATTTCTGTTAGTTTGGTATTGTACGGAATGTATATTATGACATCGTCTGCATATATGGAAGGGTTAAGGCCTTGGTTGGATAGGGACTTGGCTAGTGGGGTCATCATAAGGTTGAAGAGTATCGATGATAATGATGATCCTTGAGGTACTCTTCAGTCTGCCTTCCATGGTGGTGATATATTTGAGTTTGATTTTACTTGGTATGTTCTTGTGGTTAGGAAGCCTTTAATCCAGTTAATTATGTTTCCACCAATCCCGAACTTGTCTAATAGTCTTATTAATATATTACGGTTTACCATGTCGAATGCACTAGACATATCGAATTGGAGGAGGAGGATGTTTTTGCCTGTTGCTATTTCCTGCTTGAATTTGGCTAAGAGAGTGATGAGAACTGTTTTGGTGCTGTGGAGGGAACGGAAACCTGACTGTGATTTGTGTAGTATTGAGAATTTGTTTATGTAATCCGTAAGTTGTTTGGTTATCATGCTTTCCATCAGTTTGACTGCCAGTGGGATCGATGCTACTGGTCGGTAGTTAGTGATTTTGTTTGTTTTCTTCTTGGTATCTTTTGGTATGGGGGTGAGTAGGATGTTGCCTTTTTCCGTAGGGAAGAATCCTTGCTGAAGCATGTAGTTTAGGTGGGATGTGAGGTCTGCTATGAAGCGGTTAGGGGCGGACTTCATTAGGTAACTAGGACAGGTATCTAGTTTGCAGTGAGTGTTGGAGAATCTGCTTATTGCCTGAGTAACTTTTTCGATGGTAAGGAGGTCGAAGTTTGACCAGGTCTGGTCGGCTGGGTATTCTCCATTGATGGGGTCCAGTTCATTGAGGAAGTTTTCGATGTCAGCGGTGTTCTGAGGTAGTGTGTTGCGTAAGTTTAGAATTTTTTTGTTGAAATGTTTAGCCAGTTTGTCTGCATGTGGGATGTCTGTACTTGTTGTAGTAACTGAGTTGGTGTCTAGGAGTTTGTTCACCAGTTGATATAGTTTCTTTGTGTCTTTGTAGTCTGGTCCCTCATGTCCCCTGAGATTAACGCAACATAAGCGCCCTCATGTGCCTACTTACTGGGAAATTCACCATGAACATTCGAGACATAGGGCCCTGTCTACTAAACCACACTGTAGACGTGCTAACATTTTAGTGCATGCTGAAAAATAGCATGTGCTACTACTATTACTACTACTTATCATTTCTATAGCGCTACTAGAAGTACGCAGTGCTGTACACTTGAACATGAAGAGACAGTCCCTGCTCGACAGAGCTTACAATCTAATTAGGACAGACAAACAGGACAAACAAGAGATAAGGGAATATTAAGGTGAGGATGATAAAATAAGGGTTCTGAACAAGTGAATAAGGATTAGGAGTTAAAAGCAGCATAAAAAAGGTGAGCTTTTAGCTTAGATTTGAAGATGGCCAGAGATGGAGCTTGACTTACCGGCTCAGGAAGTCTATTCCAGGCATATGGTGCAGCAAGATAAAAGGAACGGAGTCTGGAGTTAGCAGTGGAGGAGAAGGGTGCAGATAAGAGAGATTTACCCAGTGAACGGAGTTCCCGGGGAAGAATGTAGGGAGAGATGAGAGTGGAGAGGTACTGTGGAGCTGCAGAGTGAATACACTTATAGGTCAATAAGAGGAGTTTGAACTGTATGCAGAAATGGATAGGAAGCCAGTGAAGTGACTTGAGGAGAGGGCTAATATGAGCATAACGACCCTGGCGGATTATTAGTCGTGCAGCATATTCTATGAGTGTCTCTAGCATTAGCGCGTGCTAAAAAGTTAGTGCTCCTACAGCATGGCTTTATAAACAGGGCCCATAGTATATTCTCAGTACAAGCTCCAGAACTTTGGAATCATTACCAGTTCAATTAAGACAGTGCTCAAGTTTGGATACCTTCAAATCAGACTTTAAAACCTTTCTTTGTAAGGATGCTTTTCCTACAATGCAATAATATTACCTATTTTTATGCTTGCTCTGGAACCCGATGATTTCCGCTGTGGCTCTGACTATAAATGCAATATCCCTATGTGTTTTTACCCCCCTCCCACTCTTTCCTATCTATATTGTAGTTCATCCCCTTTTTCCTATTGCATCCCACCTAGTCTTTGTATGTTTTTCACTTTTAATTTAGATTGTAAGCTGTCTTGATGGTTTTTCACATAGGTGGGGTAGAAAGTTTTAAATAAACTTGGAACCTTAGTCTTTTACTAAAGGTTAGCTCAAGTTATCTGCAGCAGGGCCCCATAGGAATAATGAGGGACCTGCTGCAGATAACTCGAGCTAACTTTTAGTAAAAGACCCCCTTGGAAACTTATTTGTGCTAATTGGCAACAAATTAGAAATTACGTGTGCATCTTCCTAGTTAAGATTCTATAAAGATGCACACGTAAATTTCCTGCATGGATCAGAAAAGGGGGTGTGGTCATGCAAGGTGCATGGGCAGTTCGTGGACATTCCTAGAATTTGCTTGCGGTGTTATAGAATACGGTAATTTAGATGCAAGGATTTACACTAGGTTTCAGTTGGTGTAAATCCTTGCTCCCAAAACTGAGTGTGGATCCTGGTGCTAACCGCTGTTTTATGAATGGCGCCCAAATTTGGGCACCAGGGGCGTAGCCAGACTTCGGCGGGAGGGGGGTCCAGAACCCGAGGTGAGGGGGCACATTTTAGTCCTCCCCCGGTGCTGCCAACCCCCCCACCCGCCATTGCTGAACCCCCCGCCACCAACTTTGACCCCCCCTGCCATTTCCGAACCCCCCCGCCACCAACTTTGACCCCTCCCTGCCAACGACCCTCTCGACCCCCCCTCCCGCTGCCAACCCGCCGTCGCATACCTTTGTTGGCGGGGGACCTCAACCCCCGCCAGCCGAGCCGAGGTCCTCTTCTTCCCAATCCCGCACAAGGCTTCGTTCTAGTCTGACGTCCTGCACAGAAACAGAACGGCGAATTGGCAGCGGGAGGGGGGTCAAGAGGGTCGTCGGCAGGGGGGTCCAGGGGAAAATCTATGAGGGGCCAAGGCCCCCGTGGCCCCATACTGGCTATGCCACTGTTGAGGGTGTTCCACACAGAAAATTCTTTACCATGCAGTAACAGTAATCAATGATTACCAGTATTTAGTTTTTTGTCTATGATATTAGAGCCCCCCCTCTCCCCTTGTTGTAAATTTCACAATGTAACATTGAAGAATGTACTTCTTTTCTTGATGTAAATTGCATTGAACTCTATATGGGAATACTGGTGACTAATAAGAACTAAATAAAGTAAAGTAAAGCATAGTCACAGTTATTGTGAATGTGTCCTACTCCCGTCTATTTATTAATGGGCTGACTTTCTTGGATATTTAATTGGAGGCTAATAACCTATTGGCTTTATTACCTGTACCATAGAACAGTTGTTTGGTACTATGTGAGTTTTTTTTTTTTTCAAACTTTCTCATTAATGATTTAATTAATTTGGGCTATTTTGTGAGTAATTAGACTTTGAAGGTATTCTGACACCAGCCTGCTGTTTTCTCTTTCTCAGACCCTAATTTCCTGTGTCAGCCTTCTGTCCTCCTTCTTTCTGGCAATATTATTATGAACACTAATGGAAATTACTTCCCCTGCTATTACTGCTGTTCAGGCTTCCCAAACCTGTCCAGCAGGTACATCCTCATCATCATTTGTTGAGCAATAATCTTGGCTTGATATTCAAAATCACTTATCCATGTGAAGTTCCATAACTGGGTGCCCGCGTTTCCATGCCACTTGCATGCACAAAAGTGCAGAATACAGTACCAGCATTTTCACAGGTAACTGTGCACATTCTAGGGGTGTAGCCATGGGGGGGGGGGGGCTTGGGGTTCTGGACCCCCCAATTTAGGTTGGGGCCCCTGGCTAGTGGGGGTTCCCAAGCCCTACAAGCGGAAGTATTCCTCCACTTGCAGCCTGTACATTTCCTGGGTGGCAGCAGGAGCCAATGAGCGGGTCTCCGCCTCTAACCCCCACACATGCTTGGTTTCCACAAAACTGAACATGTGCCGGAGAGGCCTGCCTCTTCCCCCATTCATGCTCAGTGTTGTGAAAACTGAGCATGCACAGGGGGGGGGGGGCGTAACAGGGAACATGCAGTCTACGGGTAAAGGAGGGCTTCCGCTGATAGAGATTGGGGACCCCTGCCAGCTCAGGCATGTGAGAGTCACTGTACCCACATCTAGGTGCCCCCTTCACCCATAAGGGCTATGGTAGTGGTGTGCAGTTGTGGGTAATGGGTTTTGGGGGGGCTCAGCACACAAGATAAGGGAGCTATGTACCCGGGAACAATTTATAAAGTCCACTGCAGTGCCCACTAGGGTGCCCGATGGGTGTCCTGGCATGTCAGGGGGACCAGTGCACTACGGATGCTGGCACCTCCCATGACTAAATAACTTGTATTTGGTCGTTTCTAAGATGAGCGTCCTTGGTTTCCATTATCACCGAAAATCAGAAACGACCAAGTCTAGAGACGACCATCTCTAAGGACGACATAAATTTCCAGATTTGGGCGTCCCCGACCGTATTATCGAAACGAAAGATGGACGTCCATCTTGTTTCGATATTATGGGTTTCCCTGCCCCTCCACCAGGATGTTTTGCGAGGACGTCCTCAGCAAAACTTGGGCGTCCTTTTCGATTATGCCCCTCCACATGTCTTTATAGGGGTAAACTGGCAGAAATAATGGCTAGATTGAAGCCACCCTGGCTTAGAACTTAAATCCTTTATGATTCCACTTGTGCTTTGTGTAAACTCTGCCCCAGGACACACCTACATGCATATCATGTAAAAGTGCACAGCTTTTTGTCATTACATGCACTTTTGTGAGCATAAACCCTGGATTAATGTTATAAAATCCCTTTTACATGCATAGTAAAAATTTATAGACAGCAAAACAGAAGAAACAGTTCTCACAAACAGTACAGATGCAAACAAACACAGCAAAGATGACAATGAAGGACATACAATCAGTAATGGTGCTGTTAAAGGTTTTAGTCAAAACAAGGTGTAACTCAACGCAGGCCTGTGCTACAGCCAACTGACCTGCATCAGGAGTCCGATGCCTCCGACAGTACTGCACTCAAATTCCTCTACCTTAAAAACCTTGACGGTAAACCAACATTGGTGAGTGGGCTCCACTCTCTCTCGCTTCCACAATCACTCATAAAGCTATCACTAACAACAGAAAACCGTTCTGTCCTATTGGGATCAAAGCATCCAGTGATAGCTTTACGAGCGATTGTGGAAGCGAGACAGAGTGGAGCCCACTCACCAATGTTCATTTACCAGCAAGGTTTTTAGTGTAATGTCAGATGCGTCGGACTTCTGATGCAGGCCAGTTGGCAGAAACACAGGCCCGCGTCGAGTCACACCTTGTTTTGATTTAAAGTTTTAACAGCACCATTACTGACTGTGTGTTCTTTCGTTGTCATCTTCGCTGGGAAAAATTTATAAGATTAACCCCCAAATAATGAAGTTTTTATGGGTAGGATTGATACTTAATCACAGTGCTTGCCCACCAACTGACTACCAAGAAGGCTACTCACTGTTTCACTGTCTGTCTGTATCACTCACCAATGTAGCATCTTTGGGTCTCAGTCTCAAGTTTCCTGTCTCTCTGAGTCTGCCTCATCTTTGACATGTAACCCTGCACAATGCAAGCCAGGAAGCTGACACCATGCTACCACTGAGCCAAATTGATATAGGAGGCCTGCACTGTCTTTTTCAGACAAATAGCAGATTTCACCATTTCTCCCCTGTCAATAGCCTAATTTGTCACGTCATGCTCAGTGAGGTTTCTCTTTTTACCCATGGTTTGTGGTAGACTTAAAAAAAAATGGGCCTCTACTTTAAAAGAACATTGAGCTGCGAGAGAAATGATGTTCAGTGGCCCACTAATGTCTTCCAGATGTTTTAAAGAATATTACATTAAAGGAACACCATGATCACAATAGTGGGCTCTGATTTTGAAAACAGCATTTTAAAAAACTTAGTCTTTTTTATTTTTTTACTCTGATACTACAAAGAGGAAAAGGAAAATTAGTAATACTTTGAAGAATATGAGTGCAAATGTGCAGTGTTGTATAGTAACTAAGGGGTCCTTTTACTAAGGTGCGCTAACAGATTTAGCATGCACTAAATGATAAGATGCCTATGGGAATATAATGGGCATCTTATCATTTAGCACGTGCTAAATCCATTAGAGCAACTTAGTAAAATGACCTCCAAGTAAATGTAAATAGTTACAAGTTTTTGTAGGCTGGTAAGAGAACTGGCCTGAATACCTCCATAAGTGTCTTGTAGTAGCTCCACATTACTTTGGGAGACAGCTTTAAATTCAGGTTGATTGACCTTGCTGTTCTGCGGCTGCCATCTTCACTTTCTGACAATGAAGGGCAAGGTTTGAGGGAGGCATCAAGAGTCCCATTCATGGCTATGTCTATCATATTAAGAAGTAATATCTGATGACCTGTGATAGATTCACTTAACAAGCACTATCTAATCCCAGTAACCATTGTTTGCTCAGCTGGTTTTCAACTTTCATGGTGACTAGACTAGCCCAATCTTTGCATAGTTAGGGTCAGATTCTATAAATGGCACTCAGAATTAGGTGTTGATCTATCAAGGATATAGAATCACGCTTAGTGTCGATTCCCGCATCCTCAAAAGGGTATCCAGGTTGTGACATCAAGGGGAGCGGAGACCGGACTGTGTAGGTGCATGTGTGCACTATGTAGGCATGATGGACTGCTGAAAAATAGGTGCCTGTGCCATCGGAAGTTTGTTTGGGGGAGCGGTCACTCCCCTAGCACCCCACCTAGCTACACCTCTGCGTACCCTAGAATTGGGTGCCAGATTTATGTCTGCTGAAACCTGGTATAAATGTTGGCACCCAAATTGAGCATGCTGACCCATTATTCAGAACGTCCCTGACATGCTTATGTCCCTCCCATGGAAAAGCCTCTTTCTGTGTTTCATGCTATGGGATTTGGGTGCCACGTTTTATAGAATAGAGTACAGCCAGATACGTGTACAAATCCTAATTGATGCCAATTAACATCAGTAATTGGTTGTTATTGGCCAATTATTGTTTGTTAATGGCACATTAGCCAATTAAGTTGCGAATACATCTCAGGATCACACCCAACATTAGGCACCCAAATCTGTGCACCATATATAGAATCTGGGAGCTAAGGGGTAATTCTATAAGGGGTCATCTAGTTTTCAATGGCAAGAACCATGCGCACATGCCAATATTCTAGTCATTTACACATGTAAGTGAACACATACAGTGGGGGAAATAAGTATTTGATCCCTTGCTGATTTTGTAAGTTTGCCCACTGACAAAGACATGAGCAGCCCATAATTGAAGGGTAGGTTATTGGTAACAGTGAGAGATAGCACATCACAAATTAAATCCGGAAAATCACATTGTGGAAAGTATATGAATTTATTTGCATTCTGCAGAGGGAAATAAGTATTTGATCCCCCACCAACCAGTAAGAGATCTGGCCCCTACAGACCAGGTAGATGCTCCAAATCAACTCGTTACCTGCATGACAGACAGCTGTCGGCAATGGTCACCTGTATGAAAGACACCTGTCCACAGACTCAGTGAATCAGTCAGACTCTAACCTCTACAAAATGGCCAAGAGCAAGGAGCTGTCTAAGGATGTCAGGGACAAGATCATACACCTGCACAAGGCTGGAATGGGCTACAAAACCATCAGTAAGACGCTGGGCGAGAAGGAGACAACTGTTGGTGCCATAGTAAGAAAATGGAAGAAGTACAAAATGACTGTCAATCGACAAAGATCTGGGGCTCCACGCAAAATCTCACCTCGTGGGGTATCCTTGATCATGAGGAAGGTTAGAAATCAGCCTACAACTACAAGGGGGGAACTTGTCAATGATCTCAAGGCAGCTGGGACCACTGTCACCACGAAAACCATTGGTAACACATTACGACATAACGGATTGCAATCCTGCAGTGCCCGCAAGGTCCCCCTGCTCCGGAAGGCACATGTGACGGCCCGTCTGAAGTTTGCCAGTGAACACCTGGATGATGCCGAGAGTGATTGGGAGAAGGTGCTGTGGTCAGATGAGACAAAAATTGAGCTCTTTGGCATGAACTCAACTCGCCGTGTTTGGAGGAAGAGAAATGCTGCCTATGACCCAAAGAACACCGTCCCCACTGTCAAGCATGGAGGTGGAAATGTTATGTTTTAGGGGTGTTTCTCTGCTAAGGGCACAGGACTACTTCACCGCATCAATGGGAGAATGGATGGGGCCATGTACCGTACAATTCTGAGTGACAACCTCCTTCCCTCCACCAGGGCCTTAAAAATGGGTCGTGGCTGGGTCTTCCAGCACGACAATGACCCAAAACATACAGCCAAGGCAACAAAGGAGTGGCTCAGGAAGAAGCACATTAGGGTCATGGAGTGGCCTAGCCAGTCACCAGACCTTAATCCCATTGAAAACTTATGGAGGGAGCTGAAGATGCGAGTTGCCAAGCGACAGCCCAGAACTCTTAATGATTTAGAGATGATCTGCAAAGAGGAGTGGATCAAAATTCCTCCTGACATGTGTGCAAACCTCATCATCAACTACAGAAGACGTCTGACCGCTGTGCTTGCCAACAAGGGTTTTGCCACCAAGTATTAGGTCTTGTTTGCCAGAGGGATTAAATACTTATTTCCCTCTGCAGAATGCAAATAAATTCATATACTTTCCACAATGTGATTTTCCGGATTTAATTTGTGATGTGCTATCTCTCACTGTTACCAATAACCTACCCTTCAATTATGGGCTGCTCATGTCTTTGTCAGTGGGCAAACTTACAAAATCAGCAAGGGATCAAATACTTATTTCCCCCACTGTACATGTGTAAATGACCGTTTTCCAGCTATATGGCACTTTCTAAGTACATGCCAAGATGCAATGGTACGTACTTTACAGGTGGGTGTTCACATGGGTGGAGTTTTGATAGAGTGTGAGTGGGGCAAGCATAGATTATGGAGTAACAAAAAAAAACAGAGGAAATAACCCTCACAAACAGCACAGGTGCATAACCACAGTGAAGGTGCCAATAAATGGACAGACAACACTGTAGGGTCCAATTCTTTATTGCATCCACTGACTTGACACAACACGGGCCTGTGTTTTGACCAAAGGACTGCTTCAGGAGTCTACTGGATGTGTGGAAAAACAATGTTGGAAATATTCAGTGTATAATGTCTATTCAATACAAGTACTTTGCAAACAGAGCAGACATCCTGAAACTGCTACTACATCACATAAAATACAAGGCAGGACATCGTCGCTGTGGTTGTGCACCCATAGATTATAGAATCTCATCATCTACATGCATTCTTTTGCAATCTAGGTGCATGCATTTATGCCGGCTCTATGGCTGGTGTAAACAGTAGGTGTGTGTAAGGTGACTTACTCTAGTATTCTATAAAGAAATATAGGCATCTACTTTTCTTTATAGAATAGGTTCTTTTCCTACACCTAAATCTAGATGCCCCAATTGTAGAATTACCATTATTGAACCTATTGAACATCAGTAAGGTATTTTAAGTCTCCTCAGTTGCAGTCATGGCGCAGTTCAAGCTATGAGGGTCATTGTTGAGGAATGTCCTGTGACTAAATTGGAGGGAAAGGTTGTGGAACTCTATGTATTCTCTGATAAAGCTATTTGGTTCAGTGATTGTGCATACACTACATCAGTGGTACTCAACTGAGTCCTCAGGGCACACTTGGCCAGTCAGGTTTTCAGGATGTCCACAATGAATATGCTTCAAAATTCCAAGATCACTTGGCTAATACAATATTTATTTAACAAATTCAAAACAGAATAAACCCATTCATACATGCATTTAAAATTGCAATATTTATTACAAAAATCGTGTTCTAACAATTAAGAAAACTGTCTATTTGATAGTCTTATAACATCCTGCTCCTTCCACATTTAATTATACACAATACACTAAAGTCCTTCTCCAATAGTTGTTGTAAAATCAGAACAGTTGTGATATGTTCATTGGAAGTTCCAAGTCCATTATCTGCTTCAAAACTCTGTTTTAAATTGTGGTGTTCCCCTAATCAGGAGCGCTGAACTTTCAAATAATGAATCCGTTGTAAATCCCAGTAAGCTTTGAAGAAGAACCTCTGATCACTGAAGAAGTATAGGATATTAGACATCAACTCCATCAACCTATACTTAAAAGTTCTTCTGGTTCCATATATCTTTTTGGTACCAACACTGGCTGTGTTTCCTTATAACTTCATCAGGAGACCTTATTCAATAAGTAGTGGAGGAGTGGCCTAGTAGTTAGAGCACCAGTCTTGCAATCCAGAGGTGCCCAGTTCAAATCCCACTGCTGCTCCTTGTGATCTTGGGCAAGTCACAACCCTCCATTGCCTCAGGTACAAACTTAGATTGTGAGCCCTCCTGGGACAGAGAAACATCCAGAGTATCTGAATGTAACTCACCTTGAGCTACTACTGAAAAAGGTGTGAGCAAACTCTAATAAAATAAAGAAGTAGTGAACAGTATTATATTCATTCCCACACTAAAACCTTATAAATGTTTAAATACAATTCACATACCTTATACAACCATAATCTCTGTCAGGCACACTGCTTGGAGCCCTTCAGCATCCAGTGTCTCTACCTAATTTCCTGCAATGCATATGCTTGAGATAAATTTGCATACAGAGGAGGCAGTGTATGAAAATCTATCTGATGCTTATTCATTGAGGATATCCTGAAAAGTCAGAGGACTGGTTTGAGGACCACTTACTAAATAAATAGGTGGGAGCATAGACAAGCTACAGCTTAGGGTCTCACATTACAAGGGGCCTCAAGCTTCACTAGCAAGGGAAATGATTAAACCTATAATTCACTTCCTATTTAATTGAGGAAGGGGACTCTTAAATGTTACAGCTTAGGGGCCACAATATGTATACTCTTGTACTGCCTCGCAGTCACTTTTTTGACATAAGGTGTGATTATTTTAATTATTTCTGGCTGGGAAGTCCCAATTTCAGACTGCTTAAGCCCCTGATATTTTTATTGTGATGAGTTTGTTAGAAAATTTGTTTGTGTGGGAAACTAAAAAATTGACTCTGGCCTGGACTTAGCTTCCACAAATGTATTAATATTTCAATGCTGGTAAGTTTATGCAACCTAATAAAAATCCCTTTTGTCCGATGAGAAACATTTGTACATTTCCCAGTCTCCTTACCCTAGCATAAAACAACAAGAACAAAGCCTGGCATCTTAGTGAAGAAAGCTGGAAAAAGTAAATAGATGGCAGTTCATTTATTGCAATAAATAAATTAATCGGTAATCTGCTCTTTTTAAACCACAATTAGTAATTTGCATCTCTCTGAAATATAGGAATCTGAGGGACACCAGGGACATTGTTAGACTAAGCAACAATATTCAGAACTGGGCTAGATGGCTTTTCTTAGAGGCCTGGAATGACACCTGTATACATAATGAGATAGAACAATATACTATTCACTTCTGCCTTGATGAATTGTCTTATTTTTGCATTAGGACCACATATGAATCGTGATCTGCCCTGTTGTTGAACTTAGGCATGTCTTTGCAGGTGGTGAGGTCTCCTCCTGGGGGAATATAGATGCTCATTCCTAAAAGGATGCAGGGCTAGACATACTAACTTGTGTTAATGTACATTAGTGCATGTTAATATGAGTTATATGCTTAGCTAATAGGTCTTTTTGGCAATAATAAAACTTGTATCAAATAATGTGCATTAAATTGTTCTAACATGCATTAATATTTATTTATTGGAATTTATTAACCACCTTTATGAAGAGATTCACCCAAGGCAACAGTTTAACATAAAACTTTTAATTTTGTTAACAGCATAACAACAGTAAAATAACCAAGAATGAACATAAATACAATAAATAAGGTAAACTTGAAAATAGTAAATTGAAACCTAATAATAGAACTACCATGAAACAGTATCTAAAATCTGCACATTTAACAGCACTGGAATTCAAAAACCAGAGATACAATACAATGTTAGCATAATATTACTGATATAACGAATAAGCATGCCTTAGAACCTTCAACTAACATAGATATGATACTAAAGATTTTCTGCAATATGACTAACGGCTAACCATATAGCTGAGGGACCAAGAACAGATATATAATAGGAACATGATGTGTGGTACAGAGTTAGTTGAGATAATTTGATGGTTGGCTAAATTCAAGGCAAGTTCTGTATATAGTTAGGCAAGAGATAAAGAACTGATCTAAGTTACAGTGTGTGTAGAAAGCTAGTCCAGGTGCAGAATGGGTGTATAGTCAGTCACCCTATGTATTAAAGGCTTGAGAGAAGAGCCAGGCTTTCACCTGCTTCCTGAAGTAGAGATAATCTCGAGTTACATGTATTAATGTGTTAATATGTTAACATGTTACTGAATCTAGCCAATAGTTTCAGTGCTATTTAGAAAACATAGACCAATAAATATTCAAAGCCATTTCTTTGGATATCAAACACCATTATTCAGATAAATGGCTTAGTCGGGCCTATCCATGGATATTCAGTGGTACTAAGTAAATACTATCGAGTTAGTTTGGGGACAGAGCTTGGGTGGAGTTAGGAGTAATCCTATTTGGTAAAGATAGGACATTAAAAAGGCTGTCCAAACTTCAGATGATTTGCTATCCAGATAATGGTCTGAAGGCCCTAAATGTCCACAATTAATTCAGCCGTGGCAGCTGGCATTTAAACAAACAAACAAACAAACAAAAATGCTCACCATCCCAGCTGAATATTGACCCAAGAATATTTCTTGTTCAGAAGTTAAATGCTAGACTTACAGTCCATGTTGTGTAACTGTGGTTTTCCCTATAATTCATTTTCTTCCCTAGAACAAGATTTCAGGGTTTAATACTATTCTGCTATGACCTTGCTCTTAGGCATGCAGCTGGGGAAAGGGGGTCAGGTAGGTGAGGTTGGGTCAGCCTAGGTCATTCCTTTATTATGGTCTGATTTTACTTCCCTGGCTACTTCTCTGTTATGTAACCCTGGTCAGGTTCTCTGTTGATAGTTCAGCTAAGTGTTAGGAGTTTTGAGTGATGGCAGCTCATGTATTTCTAGCTGCATTTGAGCACAAAAGTTAAGCTTCCATAGCAATCTTGAGCTGAAGAGCTTTGCTGTGGAATAGATGGTGTTAGAGTGATTTCTGAGATTCACTACTGTATGGCAACTGTAACAAAGTTCTTAGCACTTAAAGAGTCATTTTGGAGGTTATTAGATTAGTCTTGGGATTCAGCCATACTTCACATATAGTACTGCATGTAATCTACTGTCCTCAAAAATGTATTAGCTCTATTACTAGACAACACGTTAAACTCAATCAACATCTATATTAGACTGTAACCCTTTGTTCCCAAGTGAAGCATCATTGGGTTACGCAAAGATATTTATTGGATTGGTCTGAGGGCAGAGCCGGGACTAGCAAAGCTAGGAGGCTGGTTGGAACTTAATCCACACACTCAGCACACTCCTTACAGTCAATAAAACAATGCACACAGATGCAGATGCTCAAAACAGTACTGAACAGCACTGGAGAAATAGCGCAGGAACAGTGTGCCATCACAACTCCCTAATGGCTCAACGTTAATGAGATGCAAATATACATGTGCTCATATCATCGAGTATTAGGAAGTTTGGCAGGAGGATAGTGCCTGGCACATGCACTCAAGAGTTGTACATTAAGCACAGCTCTTGAGCCGATGTCCAGAATGCCAGAGAGGAAAGGAGGAAGGGGTGCCAGTTGTCCAGCTTTGAGCTAGAGGGTAAGGCAAGCCTGCTTTCCTGCAGGGATCTGTAGGTCCATGGCCTGCATGTCTTTGTCCTCAGACAGCTTCCTGCCCTTTAGCTGAATCATATTGAACTTGTATGCTTTTAGAGGGCATATTTTTCTTTAGCATATTATCAAGTTAAATCTAGACTGGAAATTTGAGGGGGAGGGGGTTTCTGCAATTATTACCCTGTTTTGACTTGTGCTTCTTATATTATTCATATGGTTTTCTTATTTGAGTAGGGAGAGGAGTATGAGTTGATATATGTCTTCTGGAAGTGGTGGGAAAACGAGCTTCTCCAAGCTGGCGTAGGGTTGTAGCAGTACAGGCACCCTTCATCCCTGCGCTGATCTTTGAACATATGAGGGAATAGGAGATGACCCCCATTTACATTTTCTTGCATATATTAGCATGTAATTTGTGTTGTCACTTCCTGTGCTCATTGTCTCCTGCGGTGAGGGCCTCTGAGCATGCCGCGCAGATAAATGCAGGCACTAGTCAGGTGCTAATGACCTCTAGCGCCCGCGTTTACTTCTGAGCATCGGGGCCTCAGATAGACATATTCCAAATGGTGAAAGGTTTACTTTAACTTGGATACTCAAAACTGGGACAATTGCTTCAGGGAAACTAATTTACACAGGGCGTCTCAAAAATCAGCGCCAAAAAAACATGTGCTTAGCACAATTCTCTAAAATACACCTAAAGTTAGGGGTAGCTTTTAGAATACACTTAGGACTAGATTCTATATATGGCACCTGAAAAATCTGCAATGCAACAAAACAAAAGAAACCAGTCTTCACAAAAAAACAGCAATAGACAAAACAACGAAAATGACTAATAAAAACAAAAACAAAAACAAACAAAAAAAATATATATAAAAATATATGTAAAAAAAGACGACATTTCAAATATGAAAACTAAAAAAAATATTTATTAACCATAAAAATAATGCAGAGTAAGGGAGAACAGGACTCGACACAGCTATGTTTTGGCCGGTAAGGCCTGCGTCAGGAGTCTTCTCACCATATAAAGTGTCTTTCTCTAATTCTACAACGGATGTTTTTAATTGTTATGTACAGCTGTGTCGAGTCCTGTTCTCCTTTACTCTGCATTATTTTTATGGTTAATAAATATTTTTTAGTTTTCATATTTGAAGTGTTACCTGAAAAGTCTGTGCAGAATAAATTTCCGCCTAAGCTTATTCTCTAAGCAGCGCCTAGATTTAGGTGCGGTATATAGAATATGCTTAGTTAATATCCCAGTGCCTAGAACTAAGTGCATCCATTTACACCAAGGGAAACATAGTGTAAATACGGGCGCGTAGATTTAGGCGCAGAGGGGCATATTCTATAACAGTGCACATAAATTTTGGAATGCCCACAAAGCGTCCATTTACCTGCATACAGTATAACCATGTCCCTTTTTGGCTACACACATTAGAATTTATGCGCTCTGCGTTACAGAATACGCTTAGCAAGTTATGTGCGTAAATTCTAATTATTGCCAATTAGTACTCATTATTACTTGTTAAGTGCTGTTAAAAACACTGATTGTCTTGTTAAGCCAATTAAGTTATGTGCATTGTTATAGAATACGCTTGTATTTCAGCACGGAACGCTAGGCGCAATATATAGAATCCAGGGGTTAGTGTTCATTCTTGTGCCTAAAATTTAGGCACACCCATTTAGGCCACCTAAAACCAGACTTAAATACCTGCGCCTAACTTAGGCGCAGATAGGGTATATTCCTTGTATGGTCACTGAATGAGAGAGGAGGGAAATTGAAACACTGACAAGGAATGTCCTTAACCTAAGCAAAGGCTTTGAAAATTGGATTAACTTATTCCTAGGGCTTTTGATCCTAGGTGTTTATCCTATGAAATTTTAGAGCTTTATTTCTGAGGCAATGAGATGTTTCTCAGGGTAAGAAAAATAGGGGTTTAGCAATGCATACACATTGCAAAAACTTTTTTGGGACTTTTTAGGTGGATTTCATTCAGTGATCCAAAGTAAACATTTGGTCCTCCTGTATAATTTTCTTTCCTTGAGTGTACCAGATCAGTCTGGAATAGATGGGTTATACCCCTGTACCAGCAGATGGAGACAGAGAATAAGCACTTCTGAGCTCTGCCCTATGTAGAGGACCATGCAGCAACCTGCTGCTCAATATTTTCTGTAGCAAAGCTTATGTAGAACATCCCCTAAGATCAATTTCCAATTAGTAAAGTGGTGGTGGTGGTGGTGGTGAGAGTACAGCTTCAGCTTCTCTAACCTGACACATTCGTAGACAGGATCCAAAATTCACTGACATCTATAATAATTGCCTATTGGCAAAGATAGACAACTCTGAACAGAAATGAACTCAGGTAGGACATAAGTCACATTAGGAAAGGCCAAATGTTTCCTTCTTTCCTTACTATCCTCCAGGCTAGCCCAGATTGAATGGGTTGTAAAGTCCTTCATACTGGGTAGGACTTGTAAATCTCAGTTCTGACCACTCTCTTTTCTTAAATGAATGCAATGACTACTATGTTATAGCCTTACAAATCTCTTCCTGAAAAACTGAAAGAACTTCTGAAGAAAGTCAAGTAGATTTGCAATCTCTCTGCATCTACATGCTTTTATGAATATCAGCTGAGGATACCTCCTTGAGGCCTTGTGCTATATTGTCTTCCACAGCAGCTTCCCTTTTCCACGAGCTCTCAAAAAAGGACAAATACTGAAGAGACTTAGTAAACTCAATGGTCACCTCCAAAAACTAAGGCATTCGAAAGAGCACATATAGACAGCAGTGAACCTGGGAGTCTTCTCCACAGTCCTTCCACAAAAGAGGGAGCATGACAACTCGATTGGCATGGAAGGAGAAACCATTTCCAGAACAGCTGGACTGGCAGCTATCATCACCAGTCCTCAGTGGGACACACCAAATCTGCCATTTTATCAAATCCTGGAGGTGAGGTCCCCAAACTACACTAGACTTCATCTCCAGTATCCATAGGATACAAGTTTTGAAACTCTGATTCTACAATGAATAGTGCTCCTGTAATGACAACTGTATGAAATGCATAGATATCTGAGTCCAGAGGATACCACAATGGTTGTCAAGGCATTAAAAAAATTGATACTCAAGATACCTTACATGCAACTAAAGTTCACATCTAGTTCTTGAGAATGGAAAAGGGCCTCAAGGTATTCTATGCACTGTGATGATGACTCCAGCTTGCCCTTCTCAAAGCTGATGATCCAACCAAGAGCTTGAAAACACTGGAGTTTCTGCTAGATCAAACATTGACTCTCCACTTCTATTTTTGCTTGAATGAGCAAGTTGTCCAGAAAGGTGTGCACAAGAGCACTTTCCTTGCATAAAGCTATTATTACAATCCCCATTATCTTTGGATAGGTATGAAGCACATGATAAGACTGAAAAGACAACACCTGAAACTGATAATAGTTATGGTTATAGTTAGTTTTATTTGATATGCCACTCTTTCTTAGGGCAATAGAGCACTGTACAATATAAAACAAGTGTTAAAGTTAAAACAAGTCAGAAAAGAATGCCAATAAATGATAGGCAAGTGTAGAGTGAGAAGAAAAATGAAGAGTGGGACACCATCAGTAAGATCAAGGATTTATAGTAAAAACAAAGAGAGAGACTTGCAGTATCAGTAAATCCCAGGAGGAGCTAATCTGTCAATCTGTACATGAGAAGAGCCACAGATATCTTGAACCTCTGATCTACCAGATCCAAATGTGCAGGCATGCTTCCTTGCGGTCCAGAGATGTCAGGAACTCCTGCTGTCATACCACATTAGAACAGAACCCCAAGCTTCTATGTAGAAACAGGTAACATACAGTATCTGATGCATACCCTTGAGGGCCGCAATTGGATGAAAAGCATTGTTTTTGAATAAAAAGTAAAAAGGAAAGGAGTACCAGCCACTGTCGTATTCATCCTAGGGGAAAAGGACCACTGGTTCCAATTGCAGTACCCTCAATGCACACTTCCCTACCTCCCATTTGTCTGGGGCTACGGACAGACAAGGGATCTATATGAGGGTTGAAAAGTCAAGAATATAGCCACCACAGACTACATCCAGGACCTAAGGCCCCCTCAAGTTTTGAAACTTTGAGATAAACAGTCATCCATGCAGACACAGCTTTGGTTAGAAGTGAAGTCCTCCATCCTATGCCTCCACTGCAGAAGTGTAAACTTTAGAAGCTCTGCTCAGATGCATTGACTCCTGATGCAGGTGTTTATAATCAAAACACGGCTCCGTGTTGGAGTTCATCTGTTTATGAGCACTCTTCATGATGATGTGATGTAAGTGGCCTGTCTAGGTCTTTTATATGGTCCATGGTACCTTTGGTGTCTGTGTATGGAGTGCCTTTTTCCCTGTGTCTTGGTGTGGTATGACTCTCTTTTTGTGTAGGTCTAGCATAGGAACAGCTTGCCTGTTCAACTTGGTGAGGCAAGGGATAGGGAGCTCAGATTGACAGATGGTATATGAACTTTCTTTCCCCACTTTTATTCCTCCCATTTTCCTTTGCCCTATGACTTCCCTCTTGCTCTTTTTCTTCTCCTTGCACTGCAACTTCTTCTCAATCGATTTCTACCTAAGGTTGCCAAGTGGATCCATACTCACCCCACAGGTTTGATTCAATCTTGGGTTTACCCCATTGCATGCAGGGACTTGCAGTCTTGCTTCTGTTAGAGAAGTATGTTCTGAGTAACTCCTTGCCAGTCAGGTTTTCAGGATATCCACAACGAATATGCATGAGATTGATTTGCATACACTGCTTCCATTGTGTGCAAATCTCCTTCATGCATATTCATTGTGGATATCCTGAAAACCAGACTGGCCTTGGGGTACTCCAGGACTTGAATTCTCTACCTCGCCACCTCTCCCTCCACTAGTCCGTTCCCCTTTCTCTCTCCTTCCCCTCATTCCTTTTCCTCCTTTCCTGAAGTTACTATAGAGGAAACTACACTTCTCCTTTCTTCCTCAAAATGTACCACCTGTTCCTCTGATCCCATTCCCACCCACCTTCTTATTGCCATCTCACCTGCTCTTATTCCTTTTATCTGTCACATTCTCAACCTCTCACTTTCCACTGCAACTGTCCCTACTGCCTTTAAACATGCTGTGGTCACACCTCTCCTTAAGAAGCCTTCACTCGACCCTACTTGTCCCTCTAATTACCGACCCATCTCCCTCCTCCCTTTTCTCTCCAAATTACTTGAGCGTGCTGTTCACCACCGCTGCCTTGATTTTCTCTCCTCACATGCTATTCTTGATTCACTACAATCTGGTTTTCTCCCTCTCCACTCAACCGAAACTGCGCTTACTAAAGTCTCCAATGACCTATTACTGGCTAAATCCAGAGGTCTCTATTCCATCCTCATACTTCTTGATCTTTCCGCTGCTTTTGACACTGTTGATCACAGCATACTCCTTGATACCCTGCCCTCACTTGGATTCCAGGGCTCTGTCCTTTCCTGGTTCTCTTCCTACCTCTCTCTCCGCACCTTCAGTGTTCACTCTTGTGGATCCTCTTCTACTTCTATCCCTCTGCCGGTCGGCGTACCTCAGGGTTCTGTTCTTGGTCCCCTCCTCTTTTCTATCTACACTTCTTCCCTTGGTTCATTAATCTCATCCCATGGCTTTTCCTACCATCTCTATGCTGATGACTCCCAAATCTACCTTTCTACCCCTGATATCTCACCTTGCATCCAGTTTCAGCATTCTTGTCTGACATTGCTGTCTGGATGTCTCAACGCCACCTGAAATTAAACATGACCAAAACCGAGCTTCTCATTTTCCCCCCCAAACCTACCTCCCCACTCCCCCTGTTTTCTATTTCTGTTGATGGCTCTCTCATTCTCCCTGTCTCCTCAGCTCGAAACCTTGGGGTCATCTTTGACTCTTCTCTCTCCTTCTCTGCTCATATCCAGCAGATCGCCAAGACCTGTCGTCTCTTTCTTTACAACATCCGTAAAATCCACCCCTTTCTTTCCGAGCACTCTACCAAAACCCTCATCCACACCCTTGTCACCTCTCGTTTAGACTACTGCAATCTGCTTCTTGCTGGCCTCCCACTTAGTCACCTCTCCCCTCTCCAATCGGTTCAAAACTCTGCTGCCCGTCTCGTCTTCCGCTAGGGTCGTTTTACTCATACTACCCCTCTCCTCAAGTTGCTTCACTGGCTCCCTATCCGTTTTCGCATCCTGTTCAAACTTCTTCTACTAACCTATACTGTAAATGTACTCACTCTGCTGCTCCCCAGTATCTCTCCACACTCGTCCTTCCCTACACCCCTTCCTGTGCACTCCGCTCCATGGATAAATCCTTCTTATCTGTTCTGTTCTCCACTACTGCCAACTCCAGACTTCGCGCCTTCTTTCTCGCTGCACCCTATGCCTGGAATAACCTTCCTGAGCCCCTATGTCTTGCCCCATCCTTGGCCACCTTTAAATCTAGACTGAAAGCCCACCTCTTTAACATTGCTTTTGACTCGTAACCACTTGTAACCACTCGCCTCCACCTACCCTCCTCTCCTCCTTCCTGTACACATTAATTGATTTGATTTGCTTACTTTATTTTTTGTCTATTAGATTGTAAGCTCTTTGAGCAGGGACTGTCTTTCTTCTATGTTTGTGCAGCGCTGCGTACGCCTTGTAGCGCTATAGAAATGCTAAATAGTAGTAGTAGTAGTAGTAGCAGTAGTAGTAGACTTGGGAAACAACATCTTAGGGAATGCAAGAGGAAATCAGAACTACAAGTCCCTGTATGCAATGGGATAAACCCAGGACTGGAGCAACCCTGTCAGACAACTCTGGATCTACTTGGCAGCCCTAATTCCACCCATCTTTCCCTATTTCCCTAGTTCTCTCTCTTCTACTGATTTTATGCCTGGCATTTTTGACAGTATTTATCCCCTACCATTCTCCTACCATCCCCACTCACTTAGCAGATCAGGACTTCAGGGCAGTGACGTCTCTATTTTGCTTTGCAAGTTATACAGACCCTGTAGTGGCCCTCGCTTTTGCTCTTGCACAGATTTCCTGCTACTTAGGAAATATGTTTAAGGGAATGGGGTGCAGAAGGCCTCCATACTGAGTTTCTGTGCTTTGTTGCTGCTGCTGCATGAAGATAGTGACATCACCACTTGAAATCTGGATCTGCCAAGTAAATATGCTTTGTTGCCACTGCTTATCAATAAATAATGCCAGGACAGACACCCTGTTTAATCCCCTTCCCTCCCCGCTCTCTCCCACCCCCCCCACCCCCAAAACAGCATTCACACCTCCTGAAACCCTGCCCATACTGCCTAGGGTTGGTGTATCCATCTTTCTGTGTTTGTGTTTTGCTCATTTCGGAAACTCATAGAGAAGCAAAATTGAGCCTTTGAGCTGCTGGCTGGCAGTATGGTTTCCTGGTTGCTTGCTGAAGTTTTAAACTGTATTGGTCCGTGAGACTTTATGGCATCAAATCAGGAATTTGGCAACTCTTTTAGTTTTCTATACATTTGAAGGACATTTGGAAATACAAACCTGTACATGTTATTGTAATCCCTACACTAACCTAATCCCTGGGAATATGCATACACAACATGAGCACAGACATATATGTTGTTCCACAGGGAGGGTGAGCAATTTTCAAATAGCCTTTTTCCATGGGTAAATCATTGCTTTGAAAAATGTTGACCCAAGATGTAACCCAACTTTCATTAATTTTGGATTGAATTTAGAAGGGGTCAACCAACTGTATAGTATCCCCTGGATTCTATATAGCATGACTTAAGTTTCATGTGCAAATCCAATTGTATTCTGGATTTGCATGCACAACTTAATTAGTTACCAAGCCAATCAGTGCTGATAATTGCTATTTAACAAGCAATTAGTGACACTAATTGGCAGTAATTAGAATTTACGTGCAGAACTGTCTTATTATATTCTGATGCACTTATATTTGAAGTTGTATAGTAGAAAAGGGGGTGTGGTCATGGGTGTGGAATGAGCTGGTAGTGGGCATTTCTAAAATCTATGTTCTTGGTTATAGAATACACTCGGTCCACGCATAGTTTAGGCGTCGGCATTTACACCAAGTTTTACTTGGCGTAGCTGCCCACAACTAAATTTATTTATTTATTTGTAACATTTGTATCCTTCATTTTCCCACACATTAGCAGGCTGAATGTGGCTTACAAAATACCGTAATGGTGGACGCCAAGTACGGTGGGTTATAAACAAATATAATTAGAAAAAAGGATCAGATAAGGTAGGGGTCAATGGGTACAATGAGGGACAAGGAAATAAGAAATAAAATATACGGCATTTAAGTAGAATCAATGAGTAGGCCCTGCAAAGCAGATAGGTCTTTAAAGTTCGCTTGAAGGTTTGATGGTCGTGTGTCGCTTTCACACTCATTGGTAATGCATTCCACATCTGTGTACCTAAGTAAGAAAAATTTGATCCATAGGTTGATTTGTATCTGAGTCCAATGCAGCTTGGATACTGAAGGTTCAGATAAGTACGTAATAAAATGCTTCTGTTTCTGGCCATTTAGTCACATGAATGGGCACTCAGCATATTCTATAAACCGCACAGAAATTTAGGCTTATTCTATAAAGTACACCTAAATTTAGGTGTACATTATAGAATAAGCCTAGGCGTATTTCACTGCAGCGCCAATTTTTTAGATGTGATATATAGTCCTATGTGTAGAAACAGGGAATCACAGTCCAAAAAAATCTTCTGTAAAATAACCAAAAGCAGATTGACCCTAATAGGATTTCACTCTCAAATGCTGTTACATGATTAAGCTAGCCAAGAAAAACTGATGCCTCATTCTAAAAAGGTTTTAGCAGAATTAATACAACAAAGGAGCCTGCCATGTTTTTTTTAATTCTTTAGCTCAACTCCATAGGAGTGAAAGATTGTGATATTCATGCAAGGAAAATCTAGCATAAAATCCCATTTCTCACCAAAAAGCATGTGAAGCACATAATATCTTTTGAATTATATATACAGATATTCCATAATGTGCTGTAAACTAGAACTTAATGCACTGAACATATCACAAGATTGGTTATGATAAGTAGCTTTACAGGATGAAAAAATACGCTTTAATGTTTAATGGAAGATTGCCCAGAGCAAAAGAGTAAAGAGAAGAATATTTAATTTTATGGTACTAGCTTCTACCACATAGTTTTCACCCTATAAATATTTGAAACACTTATGCTCAATATGCCACATTTTGTTTTTTCAGATCATTTTATTTTCGACAGAAGAGTTGGCCTTTTCGACTCTTAGCACGTGTAGCTGGCACCAACAGCCAGCAGCACTAAGCATTTCCCTACAGACACAAACCCCTAAATTCTATACACTTCCACCATCAAATTTCTGACTGGCATGCAAATTTGCGCACACAAGTTATAGAATAAGGTCAGTTGCGTGTGTAACTTAATTCAACAATTGGCTGATAATTGACGCTAACAGCCAGTGATTGGCTATAATTGGTGCTAATTGGCAACTGCCCTTAGTTACTATTCTATGAGTTGTACACTCAAATTCCAGAGAGCGCAACTTCAAGGGGGGTATGGACCAAGGAGGGGCATGGATGGGCTGGGGGCATGTCAAGCAATTATGTGTGTGGGTTATAGAGTTCTATCTTTTACATGCCTGCCTACAGTTAGGCACAAACATTTAAGCCAGCCATTAAGCTGGCCTAAGTGCGTGTGCCTAAGAAAAGTCTCCTTACTAATTGGATAAGAAAAGGCTCCTGATGTATTTTGGATTAACAAATGGAACACTGGGGTGAAAAAGACAATCTATATGGAGCTAAGTATTTTTGTGTTTCTCAATTTAAGAAATTGAGCGCATATGTATATAAGGAAAAACGTATACAAAAAATATATATAAAATTGTAAAGTTGGATCGATGACGATCACATGCCCACCCAGATCAATAATTTGGCTTAAGTATAATGCAATACAGACAGAGAGGGCAATACAGTATACAGTCAGACAAACCAAAAGAAAAAAGCAACACTGGGCCTTCAGAACTAGGACAACAGGAGTACTTTATTAATCAATGACCCGACATGGGCCGTGTTTCGGCGCCAACAAAGGCGCCTGCCTCAGGGGTCGATGTACTGATGCAATGACGTGCAGATGACAAAACACGAGTGTCTTAAGGCACTGAGAAGTTGTCTACAGTATTCGCTATGGCGAAAAAAACGCTAATAGCGCTGGCTCCAACAAAGAACCTTCTCCTGTGTTGTATTCGAATATATGTTGTTGCGCCGGAAAGCGCTGAAAAGCGCTGGCTCCGAGAGAGAGTTTTCTCTCAAGTGATTTCTTTCTTTCTTTCTTTCTTTCTTTCTTTCTTTCTTTCTTTCTTTCCTTTCTTTCTTCAAAAGGGACTTGTATAATAAAATGTCAGCTGCATGTCTCTCTTGGCCAAACCGACAGTCAGTTGCTGTCTCACTCTGTTCCCTTCCCGGCAGATTTCTAACAGAACTTAAGTATAATGCCAATCTGGTGGTAGCATGCGATTCTGACTGATCCAATAACAATCTTCTGCTACTGTTTGTGAATAAGTAGCATGTAGGGAGTTGGGTGTTTTGGTATTGATATATGCTTACCCCGTCCTGTTTGAAGTAATCAGGGTGCTGAAAATATTGGTGTGCCTAAAGTTAGGCACATAAATGTGAATGTGGTAAAGGCGGTTAGCTTAGCGGAGTTTAAAAAAAGGTTTGGATGGGATTAGCAGTATAGAATGTTTTGTACTTTTTTGGAATCTTGCCAGGTATTTGTGACCTGGATAGGCCACTGTTGGAAACAGGATGCTGGGCATGATGGGCCTTTGATCTTTCCCAGTATGGCACACAACTGCCGTTATAGAATTCACACTTGCATCATCCAAGTGCCTAAATTTCTGTGACTTTTTGAGAATTTACCCCAAATAGGGCAATTCTATAACAGAGTGCCTTGTAAAAGTCTATTTATTTATTCACGGCTTGATATGCCACTTTAACTGACAAGCCGATCAATGCAGCTTCCAATCAAAAGTAAAAAGCAAAGAAAAGAACTACAATGTTCAACAGGAAAGTAAAACACGCATTCAAGAACATAGTACAAATTAAAATAACATCTGGTAAGAACTAACACTCGTAAATACTCTTTCTCAAGATGCCAGTGCACAAGAGAGTTGCCTCACTCATTAGAATATGCCTGCTAGAACAACCATTCTTCAAAAACACCTTAAATTTCTTTATTGTTTATCATTTATTCCATTTGATATACTGTTTTACTTGTGGTCAAATCAAAATGGTTTACAGTGTACAAATAAACAAATAGTATAATGTATAATACATAAAAAACATAAAAATATAAAACTAAAATATAGAACTCCATTGTTTGATAGTAAAGCACATTCATCCAAGACCAGACAGTCACACTTGCATACCATACACTTGTATAAATGCTAACTTTTATGAAAAATCCAGATATCGTTAGTATATATTATGTTGCAATTAACAATTGCAATTATCTCTTTTTATTGCAAAAACCGTCATGTAACCCAATATCTTTGAAAGTAAATTAGACATAGTGTCCAAAAGCCAAATTTTAAAAAATAGGTTTTCAATAGTTCTCTGATTGATTTGTAGGTATCTGGCTGGGGCCAAAAAGAAAAAAGCAGCAGTTTGTGTAGATTCCCACGGGGCTTTGGCGGGAGGTGGGAGACCTAACCAGTTATCCGTTAGGGAGCTAAGTGCCCTGTGCAGAGACAATGGCATAGAATTCCATAAGTGTGGAGCAAGAAATAAAAAGGCACCGTGACGTGTAATTTTCATTGGAGCTAAACAGGGTGATGAAAATGATAAAGGGGATAGGAAGACTTCGCTATGAGGAAAGGCCAAATCGGCTAGGGCTCTTCAGCTTGGAGAAAAGATGGATAAGGGGAGATATGATAGAGGTCTATAAAATAATGAGGGGAGTGGAACAGGTAAACATGAATTTCTTGTTTACTCTTTCCAAAAATACTAGGACTAGGGGGCATGCGACGAAGCTACAAAGTAGTAAATTTAAAATGAATTGGAGAAAAATTTTCTTTACTTAACATGTAATTAAACGCAGGAATGTAACTTGCCTTGAGCTAAATATAAACACATACATACATACACACATTTTTTTTTGGTGGGGGGAGGGAATAGGGGTAGAATTGGATTGGATTTAAAATTAGTAAAATGCCTAAATCTAGCCTAGATTATTAAACTCCGAGGGGTTGATATTCAAAGTGATTTAACCAGACAGGAGAGGTTCCTGGCCAGTTACATCGCTTGTGCAGGACTAACTGCCAATATTAATTGGCACTTAACCGGTTACTGTCGTTAAATATCAACACTAACTGCTAAATTGAAAATCGGTTATTTTGTGGGCCGCCTGGGGGAGAAATCAATATTTATGCAATTATGCGCTGATAGTCAGCATTTAGCTGTCTAACCAGCTCATTTTCGAAAGTGATCACCGGCCATCTTCCAACACAAATTGGGAGATGGCCGGTGATCTCCTGAACCCGGCCAAATCGGTATATTCGAAAGCCGATTTTGGCCGAGTTCAACTGCTTTCCGTCACGGAGCCGGCGAAACATCAAGGGGGCGTGTCAGTAGGGTAGTGAAGGCAGGATGGGGGCGGGACGGGGGCTTGCTCACGAGATAATGGAAAAAAAAAAGCCAGGCTTGACGAGCATTTCACCGGCTTTACTTGGTCCCTTTTTTTTCATGACCAATCTTCAAAAACGAACCCCAACTGACCAAATGACCACTGGAGGGAATCAGGGATGACCTCCCCTTACTCCCCCAGTGGTCACCAACCCCCTCCCACCCGAAAAAAAAAACAAAAAAGAAACTTTTTTGCCAGCCTCTATGCCAGCCTCAAATGTCATACCCAGCTCCCTGATAACAGTATGCAAGACCCTGGAGCAGTTTTTAGTGGGTGCAGTGCACTTCAGACAGGTGGACCCAATCCCATCCCCCCCTACCTGTTACACTTGTGGTGGTAAATGGGAGCCCTCCAAAACCCACCCAAAACCCACTATACCCACATGTAGATGCCCCCCTTCACCCCTTAGGGCTATGGTAATGGTGTAGAGTTGTGGGGAGTGGGTTTTGGGGGGCTAAACAACCAAGGGAAGGGAGCTATGCACCTGGGAGCTATTTTTATTTTTAATTTTTAGAAGTGCCCCCTAGGGTGCCCGGTTGGTGTCCTGGCATGTGAGGGGGGCTAGTGCACTACAAATGCTGGCTGCTCCCATGACCAAATGCCTTGGATTTGGCCGGGTTTGAGATCGCTGACATTATTTTCCATTATGGCTGAAAACCGACGCCGGCCATCTCAAACCCGGTGAACTCTGACATTTGGCCGGGCCCAACCGTATTAGCGAAGAAAAAGATGGCGGCCATCTTTTTCAAAAATACGGTTGGCTCTGCCCACTTACGGCGCCATCCCCGGAGATGGCTGCCCATAAAGATGGCCAGCGCCGTTCGATTATACCCCTCCATGTTAACCAGATTTTCCGTTGACTGTGACACAATTGGATTTTAAGACATTGCTAAATTCTTGATGCAGGTGGTTTTGCTGAAAAACAGACCATGTTATGTCTGATCAATAAAATACAGAGTTGATGCCCCTTTCTTGAATGCTCCTTGTACTTTTTTGGTTTGTCGCACTTTCGGGTGTGCTTCAGATTCCCTCTCTTACTGTGCCTGAATAGAACCCGGCATTGAATATCCAGGCATGATGCTGGTAGTGGCAGCCAAAAATACACTGACCGTCACCAGCCAAATATTTACCCATCAATGTATAAACATTAATCTAGTCATTTTTAGTATTTTTAACTCTCATGCTAAACTGTCCAAGAGATGAACTCTTTACATTGTAGATGGAATAGTCTGAAAGGACAGGACAGTTATTTATTTATGTATTGGGATTTATTACATAGAATAAGACATACAGCAATGTTTCAATAAATTCAGATATCTGATTAGCTGGAAGGCATTAGGCATTTATCTTTGTGATTTGACAATAATGTTGAGGAACTGCTTGCAGCTCAGTTTGGGGTAATTACAGCCTTTTCCTGAAATATATTAAACTATTTTTCTTGGGTAATGTATTGTAATTTTTTTCCCTAACTGCTACAAAACCTTTTACTTTAAGCAGTTCAGACCTTGCGATGCAGTGTTGATTTCCAGTGGGAGACAAACATTTTTTTCTTTGAGTAATTATGCAAAAGCAAGGACCGTATTGGCTAAGAAATGAAGACCTTCTGTATGTGCTATGCATTCAAGATGTATTGCATGCCGAAATATACTACAGCTGCTTTCTCTGCTGGGCAATGCTGAGCTAATAGCATTGCCTGCCTGCAGACTGCTCTGTGTCTGCTCCCAAAGCACTGAGGTTTTTCCAAGGTTGTAATTCAAATAAGGCGCAGCCAAGTGATAACCCAAACTTTTCCTGACTGAATCAATGAACCCTAGCCTTGATTCTTCTATTTTGTCTTGTTAGTCTGTCTTGACCTGATTTGTAAGCTTCAATGAGCAGGAACTGTCTATTATATGTGTCTGCAAAGGGTTGTGCACCTTTAGTAGCTCCCTACAAATAATATTTGAAAAATGATTTGTGAAGTTAAGCTAAACTCCTAGGCCTGGTTCATGAGAAGGAAGCCCTGTTTCCACACGTTATGGTGTAGCAGTTCCTCAGGGGGCTGTAATGTTTGTGTGATGACTGACAGTTAAAATGTGTAATGCAGTTTTGATTGTGAGGAGACGAAAGCAGGAGCTAGCTTTGGAATCAGCCACCCTATCTGACATTCCTAGATCAAAAGTAGCAGGAGGCCTTAAGACATAGGAGCCAGCTCTATGGGTGCTTTAACACTCCCAGTATTGAGAAAATTCCTTGTATGTGTCCAGGGAGGGGTTATTTCCATTGGGCTTAGCACCCCCAATAATTTTGAAAAGTTGGCTCCTTTGCCTTAAGAATGATGCCTGACCATTCTCTCCCTAGTCTTATGGAGGATGTGCCTTTACTAGGTCATCTGCCAAGTCCCACATCCCAGTAATCTGATTGCTTCTCTGCAGAGAAGCAACTCGAGGGGAAGTTTTATAACTGTGCATCTGGTAGAAGACTATTCTATAAAGGAACACACACAGATTGGAGGAGTGGCCTAGTGATTAGAGCACCAGGCTTGACATCCAGATGTGCTGGTTCAAATCCCACTGCTGTTTCCTGTGATCTTGGGCAAATCACTTAACTCTCCATTGCCTCAGGTACAAACTTAGATTGTGAACCTTTCAGGGACAGGGAAATACCCAGTGTAACTGAATAAGGTGTGAGCAAAATTAAAAAAAAAACGCTAGCCATATACTGCTGGCATAAATGTGTGCCTAAGTTCTAGAGATGCCCACATAACTTGTAGTATCTATTCTATAGTGAACATCCTGCCTATTCAATGCCCAGACTCTGTCCATGTACATATTAACCTATAAAATATGAGCTATGGAAGATACATGCAAGCGTAGAGAAGAGCGTTTAAGGGAGTTTTGCCATGTACATTGTAATAACCAGAAGGTTGACTTCCAGAGTAGGGAGTGCATTACTTTGCTCAAAACACAGGCTAAAATGCAAGGAAGATCAGAATACTTGCCTTACCCTCAGGTAAAGATTCTGGGGCAGCAAACCAGGACTCCAAGAAAGCAGAGCCATGAGTCTTCCAGAAGGGGGTAGAGTTCAGATGAGTCCCAGTTTCTCTGGATTACCAAGCAATATATGCTAGAAGCAAACCGAGGCTGGAAGAGGGAGGGAGACCCATATATTTATATATATATTTAATTTACTATACCACATATGCCATACACAATAGATCTAAGCGATGTACAATTGTAATTAAAATAATACAAAATATGAAAAAGGAAAGGCACTCCATTAATGTACAGGACAGAAGCATACATCCAAAAGAGAAAAACAAACACACAACGAACAATCAAAAACATAGGCAACAACTTAATATAGTAGGTTTCTAGGTGACAGGTTCCAAAAGAGTGCTGGTAAAAAATGTTTTCAAAAGGGATTTAAATTTAGGAAGGGTCAGTTCTCCACGGATGGGTGGTGGAAAGTCATTCCAAAATTTTGGGGCCAAATATGAAAAGGCAGATTGACGTAGAGCTTCATGCAAACATTGCCTAGGACCTGCTAGGACAAGTCTATTTGCATCTTATAAAGGGGGGGGGGGAGTCCACTTCCTCCTCTTGAGTGGAGCCAGCAAGCCTGTGGGGCTCCCAGGACAGAATGCTGCTGATACTGGGACTCAGGGCCAAAGTACTTTATTATCAAGGCAATTTCATACCAAAAATCATAATATGTTCTTCAAAACAAAAGGTACAGCCCTCTTAATATAGTCTTCAAAAGAAAAAGGTACAGTCCTCATAAGATAATCTTCAAAAGAAAAAAGGTATAGTCCAGGTCCCAAAATCCCTCAGCAAACGCTCAGATCCTCAAGACCTCAGGTCTTCTATTAGGGCATTAGCTTTCCCTTCCCCCTCCTTCAGAAGGGTTTAGTAAGAGTTCAGCACACTTCCAATTTAGCACAACAGTTCAGAACAAATCTTCATGGACAGTCTTTGCACATCAAACCAATACCACAAATCACCTGCCTTTTCACGGCACAGAGGGAACCCTGTAAGGAGCAGGGTTGGCAGTTTCTCCCACCTCTCAGCACCACGCCCGGTGTGGTCTCCTCCTCTGCCTTCAAGTGCTGGGCAGGGCAACCTTTGAATTCTTCCACTCCATGGTAGCTGGCTCCTCTCCCTTAGGCAGCTCTAGTGGCAGGCTACTTCCTTCCTCCACATACTCCATGGAATCTCTCCATTCGTCTCTCCTCTCTCCTGGTGACTGAGAGCCTCCAGGAAATCTGCTCTCCTCTTCTCACAGCTGGGAGGAATCATATACTGGTGGCAAAGCCAGGGAAACTGAGCTTCATCCTTCCCTCTCCCTCTAGTGGGGAAGGGAGTAACAAGCTCACCCTGCCTCGAGCCATTGCTCCCCCTGCTGGGGCTGGGAATCCATTCTATTTTGTAGGACTACTCTCTTCACTCATTCTTGCAAGGACTTCTGGGACCTGTAGTTCGGGGCTCAACTGTAGAGTTTGTAATCTTTTAATCTGAGAAAATGGAAGCTCTACATAAACAGAATTACAATAATCCAGTTTAGTAATGAGAAATGCATTGCAAGCAGTATGGAGGACATCAACACTGAAAATTGTACGAAAAGGTCTGAGAAATCTTTGCAAAACCAGATTTAACTTCCTCTGAAATTTATTTCGTAAATGTTAGCTGACAGTTGAACCAAACACCCAAGTATCAAAAAGTAGTAATTGGGGGAAATAGTGAACCAAAAAGAAATGGAACATGGGAAGGCTGGGAGAGGGAACCCGTCACCCAGCAAACAGTGGTCTTTTCTGGATTTAACTTAAGCGTATGCAGAGTGAGCAAAGAGGAGAGTGCATGGAGACAATCCTGCAACAGCTGCAGATTGATGTGCAATGGTGAAACTGTATAAATAAGAAGAATGCCATCTACATAAAAATAAAAATTTGATACTGAATGATTGAATGAGTGTTGTTAGAGGGCTAAGAAAAAGATTGAATATACACCTTGGGAAAAAGCCTTCATCAGGGCAGTTTGGAGCCATTTTCCCTGAACAGCCTGAAGAGAGTATGGAAATAGCAATGCTTGAGGAACCTGAGGATCAGTTGTTGTCTGATTCTGAATACATGGACTGCACTGATGCAGGAGCTCTAGTGGAACCACTAGGTATGGAAATTCCAAGGGAATAGGCTGAATCCCAGCTGTGGATAAGAACTTACTTGCTACTTTGCTGGTTACAGCTATGTGGATGGGGGATAGTACCTAGTAACATCACCCAGACTGATGATGGTTGGACCTGAGTACAGAAGCAAGCTGTCCCCTATGGGGTGCTGCATAACAATGCATATATCCCTTAACTTCTTTCAGAACTAGCCTTTAACCTGTGTTGAAATGATTAATGATCTCTACCTTCATTAGCAGTAAAGGTTGAAAAAGGAATGTGTTATTTTTTAAAATTATATTACTTTAATTAACAGCAACACAAATGTCTCCAGGGCGATAGCACATAGAATAGAAAACAGGAAGAGCCCCCTACGACATATCCAAGCTACTACAGAAGAAGTAGGGGATGACTCAATGACTTCCAAACAGAGAATTGATGCTGAAACAATCTTTATTGAACAAAGCACCAGGATGAGGACCTGACATGGGGGTATGCACTAACCCCACACAAGCAATTCTACCTCGTGCACAATTAGTTTGAGGGCAACTATGGCAGGCACAACATAAAAAGTGGGGAAAAAAAACTTCAGAAAAATCGGATCCACCTCGTTCTTAAAGGACACACCTTAGATATAATGAGGGAACCGTTACAATCATATGTCTTATCCAAACTTGGATAAGTGAGTTTTTGAGTCTCCTACAATGTTTGTGGTGGCACATGGCAGTGCTCATATGAAAGTTGACATATGATTGTAACGGTTCCCTCATTATATCTAAGGTATGTCCTTTAAGAACGAGGTGGATCCGATTTTTCTGAAGTTTTTGTCTCCACTTTTTATGTTGTGCCTGCCATAGTTGCCCTCAAACTAATTGTGCACGAGGTAGAATTGCTTGTGTGTTGTTGATACTTTATTCTACTAAACAAATTAGGACAATACCACTGTTTTTGAAACAAATGAAATTTTACCAACTGTAGTGGCTCAATCAATAAACATTTGCTCATACAACTTGTTGTTTAAACTGTGTTTAACTGTTTATAACTTTTTTCGAAGGAAAAAGCCTCTGTATTCCCGTTATCAGTGCATATAAATGCCTGTTTACTGGGATAAAATCTTCATTGGCTCAAAAAACCTTCTATAATTTTTAATCAACACACTGAAACATTATGGCAACACTTATCTTTTAGTGTTGTCTTTGCCGTTGCAATTTAGCTTCACTTTAAATATGCCGACGGGGTCCCGTTTCGCCGTGCAGGCTTTCTCAAGGGAAACATCTGTGCTACGATGTCAATCTGCTTCAGCAAACAAAAGTATGATTAGTTTCTACTTACATGTCACCTTCCTGCTTACAAAAACATTTCGTGATCTATTTTTCTGACCTATTTTTCAGCCCTGCCGTGCTCACTGTCTGAACAACATTATCTCTGACAATGGCAGTTTTTATCCTGCTCTGCTGTGATGTCACTATTCTCTGATTGGCTATCCCTCTCTTTAATTTAATCTTAAAGGACCCATGTTATAAAAATGTGGCCCATTGGATTGTAGTATTCAGGCCATTGGGTTCAAGAGACTTGAGTCTAAAGATCCACCTTTGTTCTAACTGTAAAAGTGATCTGGCTCTATGGCCACCCCTAATATCTGCCAACACTTGGTCTAATACTAGGCATTTATATTCTGCAAACTCATGTTTTAACATGTTCGAATGAGCTACTAGGGGCGAGCCTAATTGTTTTCTTTTCACACAAGACTTATGTTCTAAAAGTCTTGTATGAAGTTGTCTCGTAGTTTTGCCCACATAGATCTTCAAACAGGGGCATTGTAATAGGTAAACAACATGATCTGACTTGCAATTAGTGTATGACTTAATTTGGTATTTTACCATATCTACCGGATTTATAAATTCCTTGCATTCCAACATCATATTGCAGCTGCTGCAACTATTGCATTTCAAATGCCCTCTCATTGTTGTGGGATTGGATTTCTCCTTCAATTTTGCTGGACTCAAATGCTCTTTTAAGTTCTTACCTCTGGAATGTGCAATACGTAAAACTTTACCAGTAAATAATGGGTGAGACTGTACTATATCCCAATTCTTTCGTATAATGTTGGAAATTTCCTCTCCACCTCTTGTGAAGTTCAAAATGAAAATTTCTGCTGACTCTACACTGTCCCTGTCTGGATTTTTGTCTAACAATAAATAATCCCGTTCGCTGTATTTGGCTCGTCTGTATGAATCTTTTATAATTTTAGCTGGATATCCCCGATCTGTTAGATCCTTGGAAAATTTCTTAGCTTGTATTTATAATCCTGTGTTGTGGTACAGTTTCTCCGAAAACGTAAGAACTGAGAATATGGTAAACTATTCTTCAGAGATTTCGGATGGCAACTTTGATAATGTAGTAATGTGTTGCGATCGGTTGTTTTCTTAAATACTGATGTTTTCCAACCCTCTTCTGTTCTCTGTATATCTATATCTAAATAATGAATATTGTCTTTAGAGCTATCAAATGTAAATTGTATCGCTAAACTCAAAGAGTTTAACCAATCTACAAATGTGACCAAGCTGTCACTGTCTCCTCGCCAGATTAAAAAAATGTCATCAATGTAGATACTTTATTCTACCCATTCCAGATATATTCAGTATAACTAGGTATGCACTAACCCCCTTGTTTACAAAGTCGTACGACAATGCTGATACAGCCCTTTCAAAGTGAATGAGTTATTTCGGCATTACCGCACCGGCAGCCGCTAGCGCAGCTTTGTAAACAGGATGGGGGGGGGGGGATTTTTTAAGGCATGCTAACGAACCAAATGCCTACTAACAAATACACATCCTTAGTAATAGATTGGGAGACAGAAAGGAAGAGACAGTGGACTAGGTTGTAAAACAAGTCAATATTTATGGCCAGTTTTCAAAACACCATACTAGCGGGCTCATTTTCAAAAGAGAAGGATGTCCATCTTTTGACATAAATCGGAAGATGGACGTCCTTCTCCCAGGGACGTCCAAATCGCTACAAGCGAAGCTCGATTTAGGATGTCTTCAACTGCACTCTTTTGCAAGGATGGCGAAAGTTCAAGGGAACGTGTTGGAGGTGTAGCGAAGGCGGGACTTGGGCGTGCCTAACACTTGGACGTCCTTGACCCATAATCGGAAAAAACAAGGATGTCCCTGATGAGCATTTGGACGTTTTCACCCGGACCTGTTTTTCTTACAACTAAGGCACAAAAAGGTGCCCAAAATGACCAGATGACCTCTGTAGGGAATCTGGGATGACCTCCCCTTACTCCCCCAGTGGTCACCAACCCCTTCCCACCCTTGAAAAACATCTTTAAAATATTTTGTGGCAGCCTTCATGCCAGCCTCAAATGTCATACTCAGGTCCATGACAGCAGTATGTAGGTCCCTGGAGCAGTTTTAGTGGGTGCAATGCACTTTAGACAGGCGGACCCAGCCCCATCCCTCCCTACCTGTTATGTTTGTGGAGGAAACAGTGAACCCTCCAAAACCCACCACAAACCCACTGTACCCACATCTAGGTGGCCCTCTTCACCTGTAAGGGCTATCGTAGTGGTGTACAGTTGGAGGTAGTGGGTTTTGGGGTGCTCAGCACACAGGGTAAGGGAGCTATGTTCCTGGGAGCAATTTATGAAGTCCACTGCAGTGCCCCCTAGGGTGCCCGGTTGGTGTCCTGGCATGTCAGGGGAACCAGTGCACTACAAATTCTGGCTCCTCTCATGACCAAATGGCTTGCATTTGGTCATTTTTGTTATGGACGTCTTTGGTTTCAAAAATCGCCAAAAATGAGAAACTTCCACATCTAGGGATGTCCAAATCTAGGGACGGCGAAATTTAAGGATTTGGATGTCCCTGACGGTATTTTCAAAATGAAAGATGGACGTCCATCTTGTTTCAAAAATACAGGTTTCCCCGTCCCTGGATTTGGACGTTTTGCAAGGACGTCCAAATTGCAACTTGGACGTCCCTTTCGAAAATACCCCCCTATATAGCCTACCAGTTAGTGAACTGTGAAGACTGCTAGTTCATATCCAATATAGTAAAAAAAGAAAACTTCAAACCTCGGGAGCCACTCGCAAATAGCTGACACTCCCTTCAATTGAGCTTATCATCAGTTTCATTAACCAAGGGGAAACGCAAACAGTGAAAAAAAACACAAAATCTTATAGGGAAAAATGCATGATATTCACCAGGTTAGTAAACAGACCTGCTTATCAGCTAAAGATGAACTCAGGGGGCCTTTTACTAAGCTGCACTAGTAAATGGGCATTGCACGCCACAACAAGGGTCTTTCCCACGCACTTAGCCCATTTCTAGTGTGATCATAAAAGAGGCATTTTTCTATTTGCTGAAGTTCTGGCCATACACTAATGTTAGCAATAGCACACAATCCAAAGCAAGGGTAGAGGATGCCACAAAACACAACCAGCCGAATGGGCTAAAGTAAAAAAGTCTTTATTCAAAAGCACCAGTGATTGGACCCGACACGATCCTTATTTCAGCAGTGAGACTACCTGTTTCAGGGGTCACACTACAACTATATTAATAAAACAAAGAAATAAATGTTATCAGTATCAAATATCATTAAAAATAATGAACATAAGAAAGAATGATATAATAATAAAGTGAAAAAGTCATATGACTGAAACCAGTATAACAATACAACTAAATGAAACTGTCAAAGTCAGTGTCCAATAAATAAAACAAAGTATATATTAATAAAACCAAGTATACATTAATACAGTGAAGAATAATACTAAAAAAGAGATACAAAACATAAAACACTTGTAAAACTTTTAAGTCACTTGAATAGACCAAAGAACACATGGAGGTCTCTACCTGTAGAATTTGCACACAACCATTTTTTTTAATGCAGAACTTACTCCCTCTTATTTAGGAGGTGCTAAGGATTCCCACGTGATGGATGCGCTAACCAGTTAGCATGGTGTAATGTCAACACTTCCACACCCATTCTCGGTCCTCGACTTGCCCCTCCTCAAAATATGTATAAATAAGCACCATGCACTTAGCTCATGCAGAGGCAAAACTAATGCAGAATGCTTTAGCACATTCTGCATTAGGCCACTTTTCCTAACTTAACGCGGTTTGGTAAGGGGAAACTAGAGAGAGAAAGAAAGTGGCACTGCTGTTGCTGGGATTGGTAGCATGAACTCTTGCATAGTAAAAGCAAAGGAGCAGATCAAAGAAAATCTTATATTTAAAAGGATTTTATTCACGTAGGGCCAAATTCTATAAGTAGTACCTAAAAATCGGCTCTGAAAACATAATATTCTTAGCAAGATTCTATAAGGGGTATTTGTCCTTTATAGATTTGCGCTTAGTGCATAACTGTATCTAACTGTAGGCGCCTGTAATCAGAACTGCTATGAGCAGGCCTAGTTGTAGGTGCATACAGTTAAGTGCAATTCTATATGAACATGCATAAAATTTAGGAATTCCCCCAGAACACCTCCAAATTGTTATACACTTTAGGATTTACATGCAGATTGTTATAGAATATGATATGTGCATAAATCCTAATTAGAGGCAATTAGTGCTGATAATTGGTTGTTATCACCAATTAACACTGATTGGCTTGTTATTCAAATAAGTTATACATGTTAAATTGGGCACACACTCAATTTAATGTGCAGAACTCTAGGTGCCATATATAGAATTTGGCCCTACGTGAATAAAATCCTTTTAAATATACGATTTTCTTCAGATCTGCTCCTTTGCTTTTACCACATTGGATCTTACAGATCATCTGCCCTATTATATTTTTGGACCTGCGTGAAATCTTTGCTACTATTTGGGATTCTGCCAGGTACTTGTGACCAGATTGGCCACTATTGGAAGCAGGATACTGGGCTAGGCAGGGTCACCGAGTTACAGAGCCAGGCCTGGGCCAGGGCTGCCAATGCCCTCCCATTCAGGCTGTAGCCACCACCCCCACCTCCTCACCTTCCTATGTCTGCTTGTCCCTTGGTCTGTCACTCTCTTGCTCCTGTGGGCCGGAACCCAGGTTATCACATTAACCCAATCACCCGGGCCCCGCCACACAGCAGGAGGAGAAAAACAGACCGAGGGAGCAGAACCTTCTGGCACTGGGTCCCCCTTGGAGGCCGAGGCCTGGGGAATATGACCCCCATGCTCCCCCCCCCTTTCAGCAGCCCTGGGGCTAGGTGGACCATCAGTCTGACCCAGTATGGCTATTCTTGTGTAGAAAGCTAAGCTACATTGGGAAAGACATTTAAGACAGGCAGGAGCAGAGATAAAGACAGAGATAATAAAACAGAGGATAAAAAGGGAATAAGAAGGTAAATGAAAGGATGACATGAAATGGGAAAACTTGAAAAAACAGAAAAAGGAATGAAATGCATTAGATCAAACTAAGTTGGGAAACACCAAGAAAGAAGTAAATAGAGTAGAACCTGGCATACAAAAACAGTTGGCAAAAAACTTATTTTATTTTGGTTTGTAATTGTGTATTTTTGCTCTCTGCTAATTCAATTGGCTCAGTTCAGGCATTGGCTTTTAGAGCCAAGCTGAGCTTCTGTTAGCTCAGACTGGGGCTAATGTGCCAGACTTCCTGGCTCGCCCGTCCTAGTGATTGACTGAGGCTACTTTGTACGCCTCTTATAATACACTCATAAAAGGCACTGTTTGACATCATAAATTTTTAAAGTCAAAGTGAATAAAAAATGCTTTCTATTACAGTACCATTAAGAGGAAGCATTTGTCTTTACAATAGTTCTTTGAGATTTTGATTTACTTGACCTCAGGTCTTGCACACAGTAATGACAAACAATAGTATAATAATGATAAAACAGTAAAGTGTCCTTTACTGGATCTAACTATGAAAATATAAGTACTAATAATAATGACACATATAAATGAATCATATGGTGACTGTAGCTTATATTGTAAAGTTCTCTTGAAGCTGTAAATAAAATGAAAAGGGTTGAAGATGCAGAACGTTTCATCATGTGCAGCTAATACGAGGAAGAACTCATAAATCGGAAGCCTGAAGGTAAGCGTGACCAAAGATCGATCTGCAGGAAAAGGGCACCCAATCGACTGGCATTTCTATTAAGGATTATGCACTAGAAACAACACTCAGGTGTCTCACCTTTTCAAGACAGATTTTTAAATAATTGTGCATGTTGAGACAAATATGTTCTTTAAAGGAAGGGGGTCTAAGGCAAATGGTTCAGGCAGTGATTCTAGCATAGTTATAGAATATACGTCTACAAAAATGGCTTTTGGGAAGACTTCAGTTATTTCAGAATACTTTAGCACAAATCATTTGTAGGGGTAAAAGAGGAGAAATTGCAACCCTTTTTGATATATTGCTGTCATTGGATCTGTTGATTTTTTTTTAAACATCTTACTTTTACTTTTAGAACATTGCATAATGTTGCCCTCAATATTTATGTAGCTTTGTGGCTTAGTATAGATTATAAAAGATCCAGCCAATAAGATTTAAGACTGAATATACCATCAGTGAAAGAAATGTGACTTTTCTTTTTTGCCCAATTAGTAGGTAGACTAGGCATCTGCCTAGGGTGACAGACAGTGTGCCTATGGAAGATGTCACAGTTGGCATGGGGCCTTCATCATGCATGCATGCTCAAGGTCTTTTGGATCCTACCTGCTCTGAACTTTGGAAGAGATAAGATCTAGTGGGCCTTGAACATGAGTGGATGCTCAAGGACCCACATTGGCTGTGATGCAATTCTATAGGCATGCTGAACATGATCTGAATGGAGAAAGGAAGGGAAGGAAAGCTGTTGAACACCTTGGGGTATGAAGGAAGGGAGGGATGGGAAAGAATGGATGATACTGAATACAGGGGGGAGGGAATGCTGAACACTGTGGGAAGGGGGGAGTAGGGAATAAGAGAGATGTTGGACACCACTGGGGGAGAATAGCAGGGAAGGCATGAGATGCTGGACACCATAGGGGCAGGGGAGTAAGAAAACAGAGGGGCTGGACTGGAAAGAGAAGGGGAGATGGACTTAAGTAGTGTGGGGGGAGAGCCTCAGTATGTGGTAAACATGGCTGAAGGTTCTCTAGGGTGTCAGATACCCTTGGACTGACACTGTCTACTAGAGTTAGAACAATTACAGGAATGGTACCAGTATGCTTAAATTCACTTCTTATTGATCTTAATTTGGTGGACAGTTATATATTGTTTGGAGAAAAATGAAGCCTTGTTAAGACCTGATGAATTATTAAGGAGGTTATAAATTAATTACTGACTACTTTGGTTGGTGTGATTAATTTGTTTTGTTATGTTTCATTTTCAATTCTTTCTTTTTATATTTTGATAAATTTGTGGGTGGGCTTGGTGGGAGGATTTGTGTGGGTAGGTGGTTTTAATTTATATATGTTGTTTTGTGTTTGAAATTTTGTTTTAAATTGTAACCCACCTAGTTCTTCTTATGGGTATAGTACAGGATATTAATTTTAAATTAAATTAAATCAAACCACATTATGAGAAGAAGAGTAGCTTAATAGAGCAATGGGCTGGGAACCAGATGGCCCAGGTGCAAATGCAACATTTGCTGGAGCCAGTGTTGATAACCCACCATACTCATGGCCTGCCATTGAAACTGTCACACTTTTGGCAGCCTCCATAAGTCATTCAGGCTTGGTGCTTGCATGCAGGAGGAACTGCCATCCCATACTAAATCATAATATGGCACATTACAGGAAGAGAAACACAAGGGGCCCTTTTATCAAGCCACGTTATTTATTTATTTTTTTACAGTCCAGTTTAATTTCTTTTATTGGTGTTCAGTACAGAAATACACAAGAGCTCACAACATAGCAACAGACAGCAATAAGAAGCAAAACCAGAGCTTAGCCTAACAAGTAACAAGGTTAACGCTCAGTTATGATAAGAGAGAAAGAAAAGAGAAGAGGGAAGGGGAGCTGGGGGATATACAACAATAATTTGATATACCACCTGAACTAACATGTAAATCCAGGCGGTTATTTAAAAAACAATAGTAAACACAGAATAAGTACAAGAAAGGAACTACAAATTTCTGATAGGAAGGCAGATAGCACATACACTCAAAAGCACCAAGACACATCCAGACAGGGGTGAGGCAACCAGAGAAGAGAGGGAGGCAGGGGATGAAGTTCAAAACCATCAGCTGCAGACCACCAACGGCTAACTTGGATGATCAAATGCCTGACAGAACAGCCAGGCCTTTAAGGCAGGTTTAAACTTTTTAAAGAACAGTTCAGCGCGATCTTCTTGAGGAAGGGAATTCCAATAGGCTGGGGCTGCAAAAAAGAAGGCACAGTATCTAGTGGATTCTAGACTAGCTTGTTTAGGGTTTGGCAGAACTAAACGGTAATTATTAAGTGATCACAAGAGACGGGGAGGTGAATATGGAATGATGAGTTTAGCTAAGTAATCTAGGAATCCTAACCGGAAAGACTTGAAAGTAAGAGTAAGAAGTTTGTGTATGATTCTTTGCTCTGTAGGAAGCCAATGGTATTTCTTGAGTAGAGCTGAAACATGGTCTGTTTTTTTAGCACGACAAAGGAGTTTAATTGTGGTGTTAGAACTACCATGGCAATGGCGTGCAGGAAATCGGCCCTACTGATTTGCCGTTGCATGCCATTTCCGGCGTTAAGAACATGTTTTTTTTCTAGAACCAGGGGCTTTCCCAGCAGTAATCAGTTACTGCCTCCTAAGGGATCCGGGAGTAGATGGCTGTGCGCCAATATGCTGACAGCGCACAGCCATTTACTTCCCCTTTGAAAAAAACCCCTTTTACCCACTGTGGTAAAAAGGGGCCATAGTGAACGGCAAACCTGACCACCAATGCCACGGCAGTTCGCCTTTTACCGCAACTTGTCTGCAATAATTCTCTAGTTTTGAAAAGAAAGTTCACCCTTGGGTTGTACTCATGTGCTCATACATGAAAGGAGGGCTGCCAAGCTGGAGGAAAACTTTATAGTCTGTCACATGTATTCATACACTAGTTTACCTTTCATGTATTCTTTCTAAAGCTTTCTTCTCCCATTACACCCATATCCTATATAATAATTCTCACCACCAACGTTCTAATGTGGGACTGCCTGTGTCCGTGGCTCCTGGTGTTGCTGAGCTAGGCTCCATAGCCAGGATGATGTCAGTCACAGCTGATTCCCAGGCAGAGGGAGGAGTAGGGAAACACGCTCCCTGCCTGGGAATCAGCTGTCAGTGCACTGCTCCCTGCCACTTCGGAGCAAGTGGCAGGGAGCGGCGCATCAAAAAACTACAAGTGCGGCACCACAGAACCCCCCCTCGGCGCATCACCCAAGCCCCCCCGGCACATCAAACACCCCCCCCCCCCCGAAGCACATCAAACACCCCCCTCCCCCTACCCAAAGCACATCAACACCCCCCCCCCCGGGCACATCAACCCCCTCGCCACCTGCAGCTGCCACTGGTAACACTGTCCGGCCGCTGCTGCTTCTGTTGAGCAGCAGCAGCCGCTACAAAAAGAAAAAAAACGATTAATGTTTTTAAACCCAGCCCAAATCATTCACAAATGCCCAAGTCTTAAAACACAGTCTCTGCAGCCGCTTCTCCTCTCGCCTCCACGTAACTGCCCCTGGAGTAAGACCCCAGAGGAGCGCAGCGACGTAACAGGCGAGGGGAAGAGCGGCTGCAGAGACTGAGCTTTAAGACTCGGGCATTTGCAAATGATTTGGGCTGGGTTTAAAAACATTTATCACTTTTTTTCTTTTTGAACTGGCCGCTGCTGCTCAACAGAAGCAGCAGTGGCCGGACAGCATTACCACTGGCAGCTTTAGGTGGCAAGGGGGTTTGATGCGCCCGGGGGGCAGGGGGAGGGTCGCTGGACATGGGTGGCTGCAGGGGGGCAGGGGGAGAGGAGGGTTGCTGGACATGGATGGCTGGAGGGGGGCAGGGGAGAGGGAGGTGGGGAGGGGGTCCTGAGACCAGAGAGGTGGGGGTGGGGAGGGAGGCCCTGCGAGAGGGGGGGTGGGGGCTCACACTCACTCACTCACTGTCTCTCACATACACTCTCTCTGACACACTCCCTATCACACTCTATCTCTCTGTCACACACACACAGTCTCACACACACACACACTCTGTCTCTCACACACTCTCTCTCTCTCACACAAACACACACACACTCTGTCTCTGTCTCTCTCTCATTCTCTCTGTGACACACACACTCCATCTCTCACACACTCTCTCTCAAACATACACACTCCGAGGAAAACCTTGCTAGCGCCCGTTTCATTTGTGTCAGAAACGGGCCTTTTTTACTAGTCAAATATATTTAACATCAAACCAGAGCTATTTTTATTTTCTTGCTATGTAATCCTAAAGTCAAAATAATGAATACTGTTCAATAAATAATTATCACAATACTCTCCAAAGCTTTTCACTCTAATGGAACAAATACCCTATACATGATCTTCTGGACCTCAAGGCTGCTCTGTGGTACAGAGATTGCATAAGAGAAATTTTAAGAAAATAAGATTACAGTGCCGTTCTAGAAGTCCTCTGTGTGGAATTCTAATCAGCATGATAGCTAAAAGGGGTGAAAACAGCCAACATTTAAAATATCTAAGGAAGAGTGCTGGACGGAATTTAATCTCCATTTGAAACCCGCTGGGGTCAGAGATCTGTTTTAGATACACAGTCTTTTTATTCTTTCCAATGCAATGTAAGCTGGAATGAATTATACAAACAGGGTCGAGAATGTCTGTCCGACTGTCTGTCTGTCTGGTGGCAAATAACTCTCTGAACATTTAACAGAATGGAATGAAACTCAGTATGTGGGAACAACTGGTTAAGAAAAATGGGCCAAATTGGACACATGGTTCCACAGAATTAAGCCTCCCTCCAACCCCTCCATGTCTCAATGCATTTCTATGTGAGAAGGGGTCCCAGCTTCTGCACCATAGAAACATAGTAGTTAAGGAATTCCTCCTTTCAAACTGCCTCTCTTGTTCTCTACTATTCCAACTCTCAAACTGCCCTCAGCCCTAAAAGCTAAGCCTCATCCACAACTGCCACCTCACAAATTGCCTCCACCGACAAACACCAACCCCCACTATCCTGCAAAACACCTTTACCCCCCCAAAAATTACTCCTGCAACTGCCTGCCAACTTGTAACCTGGCCCTGACAACCCCTGGACCACTACTGATTTGAAAGGTAGGCTGGGGGGGGGGGCTACAGTGGGAGGGGGGACATGTTGAGGACAACATGGCTGTCAGAGAGGGGGGAAAGAAGATGGAGAATTGGACTGGGATGGGCCTTTGCATTCAGGTGGAGGATTGGGGATAGGATTAAGGGGGCTTTTTCTCATTGGGAGGGGGGATAAAATCTATAGAGCACCACACTGTTTGAGCAACTGACCTGAACTGTGACTATCACGGGCAGGAAAGGTGCCAGCAGCAGGAAGAGCAGATTAGGAAATTTCTGGCTCACCATTGCACTGGCTCTCCTGTTGTCTGCTGGGATTGGATCACTAGGCTCTGAAAGCCCAATATAAAGACTTGCACTAGGTCCCCAATTGATCATTGCTGTGCCACTGGAGGGTTCTGTTGGCTGGTGGTGTCTGTGGGTGAAGTGTGATATGGTTGGGGCTGTGTGTGGAGTGTTAATGTATATGGATAATTGGGGTGGGTGTATGTATGTGTTTCTGGCTGGCTGGAGAGTGTGCATGCATGACTAGGGTGTCTGTATGTGTAAATGTGGAGCTGGTAAATGTGGGTGGGATATGTATGTGTCTTTTTCCATTTCCTCCCTTTCTTCTCCCCACGGTTCTCTTTCCCTCTGTCAGTCCCAGTTGCAGGATTTGAGATTAGTGTGAATAGAGCAACTTCCCTTTTAAGAATGGATTTTGGAGTCCTTTTAGACTTCAATCTAAATATGAGATTACGTATTACATCTCTGATCAGGTTGGTTTTCAGATCACTAAGAGTGATTACCAGCTTACACCATATCTTGCCCACGCTGTTATAACTAAGGCTCTGTGGACATTGTTGATGTCCAAACTAGGCTACTGCACTGCAGTCCTTATTGACATGCTGCTTCAACTTACTTGAAGCAGCATGTCAATAAGGACTGCAGATATCATTTTAAACCTAAAAAGTGAAAGCATTCTGCTTAACCTTAATGCTCAGTTCAACTGTTAGCTAATGAAGGCCTTTAACAAAGGAGATATACAGTCAAAACCCTTCAACCCAGCAAGAATTCTAGCAACCTTATTCTTGCTGGGTTGAAGGGTTTTCACTTTGTTAAAGGCCTTCATTAGTTAACAGTTGAACTGTGCATTATGTTTAAGCAGAATGCTTTCACTTTTTAGGTTTAAAATGGTATCTGAGTTATCCTTGTGACAAGCTTGTTTGGTGTGTTATGGGATGTCAATTACATCCAGCACAAAAGCAGTTGAGGCCTGTTCAAGTCTGATCTGTTACATGACTGGAGTGGTCTCAGAGTGCTTTTTCAATTTTGGCTCCATAGCTCTCTGGAATTTGTCGCAAAAAGATTATTTAAGTTTTGGGAAAGGGTCAAAACCTTGATTGTTTAAGAAACCTTATATATGATTGGGTGGGATGCTGGGTTGACTGCTCTGTACTATAATATATTTGCTACTTAATTTTTGATGTATTTTATTTATTTGGTACTTATAGCCCACATTTTCTGAATATTATTATTCAGTTCTATGTGGCTTAAATAAGTTATAAAAAGTACAAGTTAATGCAGAATAACATAATAAATGAAGAACTGTAAGAGTTAGGAACAACTTTGAAAAGCAGTGGTAGGGAGAAGGATCTATTGTATAATATATTTATACATCTAATGAAGGAACTTATTGAAAAGAAAAGCCTTCAAGAATTTCCAGGTTAGGTTTTAATGATTTGTCTAATTTCCCTAGGGATGGGAATCCACCATTTAGAGCAAAAGGGCTCCTTTTACTAAGCGGCGGTAAGCCCAATCTGGGGCCATCCCATAAATGATTTTGTAAATAAAAGTACATGTTTTGAAAATGCCTCTGGCTTTGATGGGTAACCCATGCAGTTTAATGAGGAGTGGTAACGCCCTTTCAAATTTTGTGACTTTGCAGACCAGATGAGCAGCGGAGCAAAGTGTGGTTTGTAATTTCTTTGTTAATAATTCCTTATTCCCTAGGTAGATAACATTTCAGTAATCTAATTGTGATAGTACCATTGTTTGTATAAGTGAACAGAAGGTATTTGTCGTAAAGAAGGGTCTTAATCTTTTAAATCTCCAGAGCGTATTAAATGCCTTAGCAACTACAGAGTTAATCTGGTCTGCACAATTCAGGTGTTGGTCAATGATGACTCCTAATATTTTTAGTTTTGATGTGCCAGTGTAGGTTTGTGCTAATATTCTACAATGACTTAGGCGTCCCAATGTGTCATTATAGAACTGGCACTAAGAGTGCCCCATTGTTGAGCCTAAATCAAGGCGCCAAGTTATAAAATTGTCTCCTTTATGTATTATCTTATGAAAAGGGGGTTTCTCAATGGCAAGATAAGCTTTCACAGTTTAATTAAAGAATTCTGGCATTAAGAAAGGTAATGTCATGCTCTTAATATAGCACATACCATCAGGTTTTTGTTTTTAAAGGGTTACCACATGCGCCGGGTCTCCTGAGACAGGTTGAATCAGTCTTCCTTCCTTGCATTACATGACATAGAACTAAAACCAGGACTGTCTTGGATGACCTGGAGCTATCTGGTAGCTCTATCTTTTTAAATCAAAAATAACATGATGAGCTTGGTGGCTGTCCTAAAATGAGTGTCAGAGACAAGGGGTACCCAGATTTATTATATAAAGAAGAGTTCCTCTTTTATCACGCTGTCTGTCCAGCTGCTTAATGTTTTCTTTGGTTTGTTTTCCCTGTAGGTGGGTGTCATCTTCAGTTTAGGCTAGATATAAAGCCAGAAAGCAGTCTTGCTCCAAATCTCTTGTTCATTGATTTTCTGTATTTACCGGTTCCGTGATGTGAGCTCTTTCCAATTACATAATTTCAGGAGACAACCTCCTGCAAGAAGGAGCTCTGAATGAATGATAAGAGGTTCTCATGTTTCCTGCTGCAGTGTTATCTTTACAGAGGATGGTCTGGTGAGTTTTCCACAAATTGACTCTATGTTTATTAAATCAATTAAACATTTTTTGCTAGAAGTCTGCTCTATGCATCATTCTGAAGTGATTCAGTGGAGCATCCTATGCAGATTTACACTGCCTTGTTCATCCCATGCATCTTGCAAAGCCATTCATTTTTAGACAGTGTGCACCAGCTAATCACAGCCATAAAGATTTACAGTGACTGGCTGGGACTGAAACAAGGATTATTCACTTTTGCAATTATAAGTGAAAATACAAAAAGACCAGGCTGAAGTTATTATTTAAGATGTCTCGAATTGAAGCCTGTGCTTAATATAACTGCCGGCACAAGATACCTGTACAATTCAGATAGTCTTGTGTCTAAGATGGTCTGTCTATGCTAATTTCCTGGGATATTCAATTCTTGGGCTATTAATATTTGCTTGGAAGAGCCTGCACTTGAAGCTTAATTTGTAGCTCAGAGACAGAGCTCATTCTGAATCTCTTGTATTTCTCTCTCCGCTTCAACTGAGGTAGCTATATCTATTTTTAGTTTTGTGACACTGCTGCTATATAGTTGCATTTATTTTTCAGTGTAGGATGTGAGGCTGTTTAATCATAGGTGCTAATGAGATAAGGATGTTGGTCTCTCATCTCTTAAGGTGACTTCTACACTTGGCACTAATTAACTTATTCCATGTCATCTACCTCCACAGGTTGAAGGGTTCCTCTTTTGGTGGTCTTTCTTTGGATTCCTCTTTATATGTTTATTTTAAATTTTCAATGCATATAACACCCTGTGCTGGAAATAATTTCAAATAAATATTTTACAACAAAGCAGGCTTGTCAAACTTCACTTAATTTAAGACCTCAGTGGTGACTTTTTTCCCAAGAGCTAGCATGCTCTTGATTCGTCTGCCTCTTCATCAGTCAATATCAGCTTTAATATTTTAACATTTACTACTTCATAAATCCATATTTTTGTTGTTGAATAAAATTGCTTAATTGTACTTAAATGTACTCAACTTAAAGTATCTGTTGGACTACTCGCTGACCTGCGGCATGATTTGCTTTCTTCCTGCATCAGGATTTGGTCCACTGCTCATGTTTCACTCTAGTCTACATAGATATATGCCGCAGGTCGGTGAGTGGTCCAACAACTGATACAAATACTTTAAGCTAAGTACAATTAAGCAATTTTATTCAACAAAAAATTCTTTAAAAATATGGATTTATGAAGTAGCAAATGTTAGAATATTAAAGTTGATATTGACTGATGAAGAGGCAGACGAATCAAGAGCATGTTAGCTCTTGGGAAACAAGTCACCACTGAGGTCTTAAATTAAGTGGTTTGACAAGCCTGCTTTGTTGTAAAATATTTATTTGAAATTATTTCCAGCACAGGGTGTTTTATATGCATTGACTACCAGATTTACCCCCGTTCTACAAAAAATTTTGGAATGCCTATGAAACACCCATTTCCCTGCCCATAACCATGCCTCTTTGTGCCTTCTGCCCATTAAAATTTAGATGCAGTGCATAAGAGAATATGCTTAGGGATTTGTGCGTGTAAATTCTAATCATTGCCAATTGTTATAGAATCCACCTGCATTTCAGCATGGAATTGCTATATATGGGGTATATGGGTTGGCACCTCCTTACTTGGTTAATCACCTGACACTAGCTAGTTCAGTCAGGCATTCTACAAGCGTCAATTTGGTTGCCTTCCCTTCTCTATGGGTTAAGAGACGAATGAAGTGTTTGGAAAGTTTATTATCATTTCAGGCGGCAAGATTAGGTAAGGCTGTTTCTCCTATAATATTGAATGCACATGGATACTTAGATTTCAGGTGTTGAATTAAGACATCTGTTTCAAACATTTGTTGAGAATAGCTTGTATCTTCTCTGTTTTATTCATGCTTTTAACAGTACTGGTTTCTTTTTTTATTAATTGATTGTACGCCCTGGCTTGTCCAGTTTCTTGTATTGGAATATACATTAAACTCCAAGGTTTTTGTGGAATATAAAAAATAAATTGTTATGTGATGTTATGGGTTTTTTGGAGGGGGAGGGGCTTGTTAATCTTTATTTTCATACATTCAAGTGGACTAAGATGGCAACCTCACTACTTTAACCAATCAGAATGACTGGATCCTTGGGCTCTTCTCAGAGCAATAGGGTTTAGCAGAATGTTTTTATCAGAGGGTCTGCACTTCATGGTAAGGTCTGCCTAAAACAACCCTTTTCACCCCACCTACAAATATTCTAGGTAGTTAGGAATTTAAGCCAAGGAAGAAATTCGTAATTAAATTGCCATTAGATGGGTAACAGATTGTATAGCAGCTGACAGTGAGTGAAAATGTACTATTCTGCCATGTTTTATCAACGTGAAAACCATTTGCAAGTGCTCTAATTACATCCCTAATTGCCAGTGTGATTAGAGGCCTGCAGCTGTTCATTAAGTGTGTGTCACCCTTAGCTAGCAATCTGTAAAAGAATATTTAATTCATTCAATCACAAGAGGAGGGGGTACAAACACATAGTTTGTTTAAACTGCAGAATTGCAGCTTAGGACATGTAATCCAATAGGTGGAATGCTAACGATGAAAAACAAATGGCTGAGAATTATGCTTTTCCTCTGTAATTAGATTTCCATAGTTCCTAAGACGTTGGTAGAATTTCCAGTATTATTAACAACCGCACCTCACTCCTTCTACGCCATCCTGCCATTAGAATGGTAATGTCCTGATTTGAAGGCAATCACATGCTTGCCAACATCAGAAGGCTCTTAAAGCAATGGTACTGCCTGAAATTCTCAAAATATCTTTTTTTTTTGCTTATGTTACTCTATCCCTCCTGTTTACCAAGCTGCGCTAGCTGCTACCCTGCGCTAATGCCGACACAGCCCTTTCAGTTTGAATGGGCTGTCGGCATTGCTGTGCGACAGCCGCTAGCACAGCTCAGTAGACAGGGGGATATATGTTGGTTTTATTTGTGAACCCGCCTCCCCATCAATTTCCTTCAGTAGTATTTCTTTCTTTTTTTTTTTTAAGGCTATATGTTCCACTTTTAAGAATCCAAAAGAAAAGAGAGACACAACAAAACTGCAGCAGCAATCCAGGGAACAAGAAAAAAAACAGCAAAAAGAACAAGTCAGTGGCTGAAAAGTCAATTGAAGTTTATTACAAGCAACCTTCAGTTAAAAAAGTGCTTGTATGGTCCTATCATGTGTTAATAAAAAAAGCCCAACATGTTTCGGCAACAAACTGCCTGCATCAGGGGCATTCTTGATCTTTTATCATAAGGACATATAACACACCTTAAAACAAGACATTTACACCCTAATTCTATATATGTGTACAAGCCGTTGAGCCCATTAAAACGGGCAAGAAAGCGGTCGGAGCCCCGCCGGGTCCAGCCGAGCCCCCGCCCAGGAAAGCTGCCCCAGGGGATGGTGGCAGAGGAAAGTGCCCGGGTCACAGCAGCAGCGGCGGCGGCAGCAGCTCATCGGACCTCTTGGAGTGCGCCTCGGAACTGCTGTCGGACGATCCCCGCCCGGTTTTCGCCGGTCACCCGTAGCTCTGTTCTTGCCTTCTCTATCAACGTCGGAAGAGATTTGTGACGTGCCATGCATGCGCGGCACGTTGGTCACTCTTAATTTATATAGTAGGATTGTTATTATTGTATGATATTATTGGTTAGTTTGTTTTAATGTAAACCGCTCAGATGCTTGGATGGGCAGGCTATACATTTTGTTAAATAAATATATGGTGGTTCAAACTGCATGGGCAAATAGGAGTGCGTGCCCAATTTGCATGTTCAATTTAATTGATAAATGAGCCAATTAGAGTTAATTGGGTGCTAATAATCAATTATCGGTGCTAATTGGCAACCATTTAAACTTCCATGCACATCTTTAGGCTTCATGATCCATGTGTAAATTTTACTCGTGGATCTGAAAAGGGGGTGTGGCCACAGGAGGACGGACATGTGTGGATCAGGGGCATTCCTGGAATTTGCGTGCAGTTTTACTGTATAAGAGAGATCTGTGTCTAATTTAGACTCAAGAATTTAAACCAGGTTTTAGTTGGTGTAAATCCTTATACCCAAAATTGGACACAGATTCCGGCACCAAGTGCTATTCTGTAAATGGTGACCAACTTTCAGGACCATTTATAGAACAGTGCTTCACACTAACTTTTATCGGCACCCAAATTTATGGCCATTTATAGAACTGAGTCCTTTGGGCATAAAAGTTGCTGACACTGGACTCCTCAGGACCAGTATGAATTACTCTTAAAATGGCCAGAACCCCCCCCCCCCCCCCCCCCCCCCACACACACACTTGTTTCCTTAAAAACCCTGAGACCTTGAGGCATTTATTCCCTGGGATAATATCCTCAGCTATACAGGAAATTGACTGAATGGAGTACTTCAAGAACCCTCTTGTCTTAGTGATGATGAGAATGAACATGATCATTTTGAAAAGAATGGTGAAATAATAAAAAACTTAAGGAAACATATATGTGCTTATGTCAGTTATGCAAAATCTGGAGGAAAAGACCTGGTACAGACAATACTACTATGTAGACTTTTGGCTGTAACCAGTCAAAAAATAATCATAGATGAGAAGAGCCTCCAGCTAAACTGTCTCTTTAATTACATCAAAAAGCATCAAAATGTGCATAAATCAAAACTGCACTCAGCTTAGGTACTTTCTGGTGATTATTTCCACAGCGTCAAATTTTCACAGCGTTAAGGCAATGCTACTTTTCACACTGCTTCATAATCGATCCTGTCTTTAGGCATTGGAGCAATCCTGCAACTCACAACGCGATGTGTCGGATCATGTAACATCGGCCTTGGTCCCCTACTGAAAATTGATCCATCTGTATTATTTTAATACATCAACCATAAGAAAACACCTCTATAAGTATTACATGTACATTAGCAATAGTGAAAGATCATAATATAATGCAAAAAAACAGAATAAACCAGTCTTCGCAAAAATCAAATGACAACAAAACGGCGAAGAAGACTCAAAAAATTCAAAAGTATGACGCTTCTTCACATATAAATGCAGTAAAAACAAATTTATTGGTCGTAAAACAAAAAAATAATTAAAAAGGTTAAAAATTGCAATAAGAAGGTAGGTGAGTGAGACTTGACACAGCTGTTTCGGCCTGTCAGGCCTGCATCAGGAGTCTTTTCACCATAGGAAAGCTCACTTCTTATATTTACATCATCTAATCCAGCAATCTTTATTTTCGTCTCTCAAAGATGTTTCATATGGTTGTACTGGAGCATCTATTTGATCGACATCTCAATGTTCTCAGCAAACGTCTAACCACGAGTGTATTTTTTTGTTTTACGACCAATAAATTTGTTTTTACTGCTTTTATATCTGAAGCGTCGTCCTTTCGAATTTTTGGAGTCATCTTCGCTGTTTTGTTGTTGTCAGATCATAATAGAAACCAAATAGGGCTAGATTCTGTGAATGGCACTGGAAAGAATGAACACTAAGCCCCTAATTCTACAAAAGCACTAAAAAATATGCACGCCCAATTCGCACATGCATTTTAATTGAATATCAAGATAATTAGTGCCAATAATTGACTTTTTAACAAGCAATTATTGTCACTAATTAGATTCAGTTAACATGTATGTGCGTAAATAAAGGCGCAAGTCAGAAAAGGGGGCACGAAGATAGGAGGGCCATGGGTGAATCGGGGACGTGACTTTTAGTTTTCTAGAATAATGGGGCCCCATGCCTAAATACAGGCATGGACATTTGCACCATGTTTTCATTGGTACAAATGGACATGCCTAAATGTAGGCACAATCCCTGGGCTTAAGCTCTATTCTATAAAATGCGCCTAACTTTAGGTGCAATTTCTAGAGTACCATTATGTGCTTTTTGTGTCAATTTTTTAGGTGCCATTTATAGAGTTCCCCCTAAGTGCTATTCTATAAATGGTGCTTCGAGATGAGTGCCGTTTATAGAATAGCATGTAGCAGCAGGGATGCGTGGCCAATTTTCAGTGCGAGGATTTATATCAACTGAAACCTGGTGTAAATCCTCACGCCTTAATTAGGCATGGACCTGCAGTATTCTGTAACACTGCACACAAATTCTTAGAATGCCCATGTCCTGCCCATGCCCCTCACGTGGCCACCACCCCTTTTCAGATCCACGTGAAAAAATGTACACGTGCATCTTTATAGAATACCAACTGGAAAGATGTGCATGTAAGTTCTAATTATTGCCAATTAGCACAAGTAATTGAGTGTTAGTGCCAATAATTGGTGCTAATTGGCTCATTACTCAATTAAACTGTGCAAGTAAATTGGATACGCGCCCAAATTTGTGTACACAATTTTAGCACCATATACAGAATCCAGGGGATAATGGGGTCAATTCTATAAATTGCATCCTGTTTCCAACAGTGGCCAATCCAGGTCACAAATACCTGGCAAGATCCAACAAAAGTACAAAACATTTTATACTGCTTATCCCAGAAATAGTGGATTTTCCCCAAGTCCATTTAATAACGGTCCTTTAGGAAGCCGTCCAAACCTTTTTTAAACTCTGCTAAGCTAACCGCCTTTACCACATTCTCTGGCAACAAATTCCAGAGTTTAATTACACGTTGAGTGAAGAAACTTTTTCTCCAATTCATTTTAAATTTACTACATTGTAGCTTCATCACGTGCCCCCTAGTCCTAGTATTTTTGGAAAGCGTAAACAGACGCTTCACATCTACCCGTTCAATTCCACTCATTATTTTATAGACCTATATCATATCTCCCCTCAGCTGCCTTTTCTCTAAGCTGAAGAGCCCTAGCCACTTTAGCCTTTCCTCATAGGGAAGTCGTCCCAATCCCGTTATCATTTTCATCGCCCTTCTCTGCACCTTTTCTAATTCCACTATATCTTTTTTGAGATGCGGCGACCAGAATTGATCACAATATTCGAGGTGTGCTTGCACCATGGAGCGATACAAAGGCATTATAACATCTTCATTTTGTTTTCCATTCCTTTCCTAATAATACCTAATATTCTATTTGCTTTCTTAGGTGCAGCAGCACACTGAGCAGAAGGTTTCAACGTATCATCAACGACAACACCTAGATCCCTTTCTTGGTCCGTGACTCCTAACGTGGAACCTTGCATGGCATAGCTATAATTCGGGTTCCTCTTTCCCACATGCATCACTTTGCACTTGCTCAAATTAAAAATCATCTGCCATTTAGACACCCAGTCTCCCAATCTCGTAAGGTCCTCTTGTAATTTTTCACAATCCTCCTGCGATTTAACGACTTTGAATAACTTTGTGTCATCAGCAAATTTAATTACCTCACTAGTTACTCCCATCTCTAGGTCAATTATAAATATGTTAAAAAGCAGTGGTCCCAGCACAGACCTCTGGGGAACCCCACTAACTACCCTTCTCCATTGACAATACTGACCATTTAACCCTAGTCTCTGTTTTCTATCTTTTAACCAGTTTTTAATCCACAATAGAACACTACCTCCTATCCCATGACTCTCCAATTTCCTCTGGAGTCTTTCATGAGGTACTTTGTCAAAAGCCTTCTGAAAATCCAGATACACAATATCAACCAGCTCACCTTTATCCACATGTTTGTTCACCCCTTCAAACAAATGTAGGAAATTGGTGAGGCAAGATTTCACTTCACTAAATCTATGCTGACTTTGTCTCATTAATCCATGCTTTTGAATATGCTCTGTAATTTTGTTCTTAATAATAGTCTCTACCATTTTGCCCAGCACCGACGTCAGACTCACCGGTCTATAATTTCCCAGATCTCCTCTGGAACCTTTTTTAAAAATCGGCGTTACATTGGCCACCCTCCAATCTTCCAGTACCATGTTCGATTTTAAGGATAAATTACATATTACTAACAATAGCTCTGCAAGCTCATTTTTCAGTTCTATCAGTACTCTGGGATGAATACCATTCAGTCCAGGAGATTTGCTACTCTTCAGTTTGTAGAACTGCCCCATTACATCCTCCAGGTTTACAGAAATTTCATTAAGTTTCTCCGACTCGTCAGCTTTGAATACCATTTCCGGCACCGGTATCCCACCCAAATCTTCCTCGGTGAAGAACGAAGCAAAGAATTAATTTAATCTTTCCGCTATGGCTTTGTCTTCGCTGATCACCCCTTTTACTCCTTGGTCATCTAGCGGTCCAACCGATTCTTTTGTCGGCTTCCTGCTTTTAATATACTGTACCTAAAAAAATTTTACTATGTGTTTTTGCCTCTAACACAATCTTTTTTTTCGAAGTCCCTCTTAGCCTTCCTTTTCAGCACTTTGCATTTGACTTGACATTCCTTATGCTGTTTCTTATTATTTTTAGTCGGTTCCTTCCATTTTCTGAAGGATTTTCTTTTAGCTCTAATAGCTTCCTTCACTTCACATTTTAACCACTCCGGCTGTCATTTGGTCTTCCATCCTCCTTTTTTAATAAGTGGAATATATTTGGCCTGGGCTTCCAGGATGGTGTTTTTGAACAGCATCCACACCTGATGTAAATTTTTGACCCTCACAGTTGTTCCACTAATTTTCTTTTTCACCGTTCGTCTCATTTTATCATAGTCTCCTTTTTTAAAGTTAAACACTGATGTATTTGATTTCCTATGTATACTTCCTTCAAAGCTAATATCAAATCCGATCATATTATGATCACTGTTATCAAGGGGCCCCAGCACCACTACCTCCCGCACCAGATCATGCGTTCCACTAAGGACTAGGTCTAGAATGTTTCCTTCTCTAGTTGGCTCCAGTACCAGCTGCTCCATAAAGCTGTCCTTGATTTCATCAAAGAATTTTACCTCCCTAGCGTGCCCCGATGTTACATTTACCCAGTCAATATCGGGGTAATTGAAATCACCCATTATTATTGTGTTGCCCAGTTTGTTTGCGTCCCTAATTTCCATTAACATTTCTGCATCCGTCTGTTCATCCTGGCCAGGCGGACGGTAGTACACTGCTATCATTATCCTTTTCCCCTTTACACATGGAATTTCAATCCACAGTGATTCCAAGAAGTGTTTTGTTTCCTGCAGAATTTCCAATCTATTTGATTCAAGGCTCTCGTTAAATTACAATACTACCCCTCTACCAATTCAATCCACCCTATCACTACTATATAATTTGTACCCCGGTATGACAGTGTCCCACTGGTTATCCTCCTTCCACCAGGTCTTAGAGATGCCTATTATATCTAATTTTCATTAGTGCAATATATTCTAACTATCCCATCTTATTTCTTAGGCTCCTGGCATTCGCATATAGACTTTTCAAACTATGTTTGTTGTTCCTATTTACATCATGTTTAGTACTTGACAGTATTAATTTGCTTAGGCTGTCCTACTAATTTTTCATGGGAATGGTCTTGTAGAGAAACACAATGGGAGGTGGGGGGCTTTAATTATTTCTAGATATTTTTTGAAGTTTAGGAATATTTCTGTGCTGATAGATGATACAGTAGATATTTTGGTAATTGGAAAATCTAATTTAGTTTTGTGTTTAGTATATTGTCCACCAGGTTTACTGAGGAACGATAGTTCATTTCTGATAGATGTTATTTTACAATTACCAGTTGATTTTTCCAGAACATGTATTTTAGGCCTTTTTAATTTGCCTTTAGACTCCAGAAGAATGAAACAAATGATAGCTCAGTGATTGATGCATTATCGGCTTTGGAATTTGTGCAGATTGTTAACTCAGCTACTCACAGAGCTGGACATATGCTAGATCTAATTTTCTTGCATAGTAGTCTAGTAAAATCTGTTCATAATTGTGAGGTATTAGCAGTACCATGGTCAGATCATTCAGTAATTAAATTTAATGTCTTGGTTTATGAGCAAGCTAAAACAATACAAGTGAAAAGAAAAAAGTTGAGAAGATCTCATGTAGATTCTGAGATGTTTGTTAACAAATTTACCTTGTTTGAAAAATATTGATACTGGAGATGCAAATGCAGCTGTTGAATTGTGGGATAGATCTCTATCCTTGACACTAAATGAAGTGACTACTTTATGGGAAATCCTAGTTCATAAAAAAAATACCCAATCATAGATTTCTGAGGCTATTAAGAAACTGAGGAAGGAATTATGGCAACTAGAAGTGAGTTGGAGAAACTCTATGGATAGTGAATTGAGAGAGTCATTTCTCATTAAATTTAATAAGTATATGGAGGTTGAAATTTAGGCTAGAATTGACAGTTATTGTAAAATTCAAGTTGCACTAAGCAGACCAAAAGAACTGTGTAGTGTAGCGAGATCATTGACTCAAGTACAAAGTGTAGAGGACAAAATATGTCCTATTACTCTCAATGAGTTTGGAGAGTTGTTCTATAGTAAAATAGAGATAGTGAGACTTGTATTTGATGATCATTTACCAAAAGAGGAGTTAATAGTATAGAATAATTCTGAATGGAATTCTTTTACTCCTGTAAATAGGAACTATGTTCATTCTGTTTTGAAAGTATTAAGACAAAGTCATCTGGAGATATATGTTCTCCATATACAGTGGTGGAAATAAGTATTTGATCCCTTGCTGATTTTGTAAGTTTGCCCACTGACAAAGACATGAGCAGCCCATAATTGAAGGGTAGGTTATTGGTAACAGTGAGAGATAGCACATCACAAATTAAATCCGGAAAATCACATTGTGGAAAGTATATGAATTTATTTGCATTCTGCAGAGGGAAATAAGTATTTGATCCCCCACCAACCAGTAAGAGATCTGGCCCCTACAGACCAGGTAGATGCTCCAAATCAACTCGTTACCTGCATGACAGACAGCTGTCGGCAATGGTCACCTGTATGAAAGACACCTGTCCACAGACTCAGTGAATCAGTCAGACTCTAACCTCTACAAAATGGCCAAGAGCAAGGAGCTGTCTAAGGATGTCAGGGACAAGATCATACACCTGCACAAGGCTGGAATGGGCTACAAAACCATCAGTAAGACGCTGGGCGAGAAGGAGACAACTGTTGGTGCCATAGTAAGAAAATGGAAGAAGTACAAAATGACTGTCAATCGACAAAGATCTGGGGCTCCACGCAAAATCTCACCTCGTGGGGTATCCTTGATCATGAGGAAGGTTAGAAATCAGCCTACAACTACAAGGGGGAAACTTGTCAATGATCTCAAGGCAGCTGGGACCACTGTCACCACGAAAACCATTGGTAACACATTACGACATAACGGATTGCAATCCTGCAGTACCCGCAAGGTCCCCCTGCTCCGGAAGGCACATGTGACGGCCCGTCTGAAGTTTGCCAGTGAACACCTGGATGATGCCGAGAGTGATTGGGAGAAGGTGCTGTGGTCAGATGAGACAAAAATTGAGCTCTTTGGCATGAACTCAACTCGCCGTGTTTGGAGGAAGAGAAATGCTGCCTATGACCCAAAGAACACCGTCCCCACTGTCAAGCATGGAGGTGGAAATGTTATGTTTTGGGGGTGTTTCTCTGCTAAGGGCACAGGACTACTTCACCGCATCAATGGGAGAATGGATGGGGCCATGTACCGTACAATTCTGAGTGACAACCTCCTTCCCTCCGCCAGGGCCTTAAAAATGGGTCGTGGCTGGGTCTTCCAGCACGACAATGACCCAAAACATACAGCCAAGGCAACAAAGGAGTGGCTCAGGAAGAAGCACATTAGGGTCATGGAGTGGCCTAGCCAGTCACCAGACCTTAATCCCATTGAAAACTTATGGAGGGAGCTGAAGCTGCGAGTTGCCAAGCGACAGCCCAGAACTCTTAATGATTTAGAGATGATCTGCAAAGAGGAGTGGACCAAAATTCCTCGTGACATGTGTGCAAACCTCATCATCAACTACAGAAGACGTCTGACCGCTGTGCTTGCCAACAAGGGTTTTGCCACCAAGTATTAGGTCTTGTTTGCCAGAGGGATTAAATACTTATTTCCCTCTGCAGAATGCAAATAAATTCATATACTTTCCACAATGTGATTTTCCGGATTTAATTTGTGATGTGCTATCTCTCACTGTTACCAATAACCTACCCTTCAATTATGGGCTGCTCATGTCTTTGTCAGTGGGCAAACTTACAAAATCAGCAAGGGATCAAATACTTATTTCCACCACTGTATAATACAAGCAAATGGATCCAAATTGAGCCCAGTATTGAGTACAATTGTTAATGTTTTATTGGAAACAGGAGTAGTTCCTAATACATTGAAAGTTCCCATTGTTCGACCAGTCCTTATGAAACCATCAGTTGAATTAGAGAATCCCTCCAATTATAAACTAGTATCATCAATACCTATGATAGAAAATCTTTTGGATAAAATTGTTTTATGCCAACTAGAAGATTATTTTAAAAAATCAGACTTTTTAGATCCTTTTCAATATGGTTTTAGAAAAAAGCCCATAGCACAGAATCACTGTTGCTTTCTACAGTTGATATCATGAACCAAGGTTTGGATCAGCATTGTCGAAATTTCATAAATGTTGGATCTATTGGCAGCATTTTTAAAATGACAGAATGTATGAAATCTGTTTGGAAGATCAGTTATCTAAAAAAAAGAGAGTTCATTACCAGAGCACCCCAAGGTTCATCTTTATCGGCTTTTATTTAACATATATCTAGTTCCACTTTGTGTGAAATTATGGGCCTTGAACAAGCACTACAGGATGTATGTAGATGATATTCAAATTTTCTTTTGATTTTGTGACAACATTGACAGTGCTATACAATGTCTTCAATCTGGATTCCAAGTTGTTATTGAATGGATAAAAAGTAATACATTAGTTTTAAATGTGGATAAAACAGAAGCAATGTTAGAAGGGGAAATATATGAATATCTCATTCCCAATATTACATATTTGTTTGGAACAGAAATTAAGTTTGTTCTTCAAGAACACCAAACTGAGGGGTCCTTTTACAAAGGCGTGCTAGTGTTTTTAGCGCACATTAAAAATAAGCACACGCTAAATGTTAGAGATGCCCATATATTTCTATGGGCATCTCTAGTGTAGAAGTCTACAAGATAATGAGCGGAGTAGAGCGGACAGATGTGAAGCTTTTGTTTACACTTTCAAACAACAACAAAAACAGGGGACACAAGATTAAGCTAGAATATGGCAGATTTAAAACAAACAGGAGAAAGTTTTTCTTTACTCAGTGTGTAGTTGGACTCTGGAACTCATTGCCGGAAAATGTAGTGACAGCAGCTGGCCTTATGGAGTTTAAAGGGGGTTTGGACAGATTCCTGAGGGAAAAGTCCATTGAACATTATTAAAAATTATTATTTTTTTATGGGTTTTGCTGGGTTCTTGAAGCCTGGATTGGCCACTTTCGGAGACAGAATGCTGGGCTTGATGGACCCTTTGTCTTTTCCCAGTATGGCGATGCTTATGTTCTTATGTTTAGTTCATTAATCATTAGTGTACACTAAAACCACTAGTGTGCCTTTGTAAAAGACCCCCCTAATAACTAAAGTCCACTTATTAACAACTGATATTTACTTGCTTTGGGCCCCTTTTACCAAACTGTGGCAAAAGGGGTCCTGCACTGGCATTGGCGCATGTTTTTGATGTGCTCTGAGGCCCCCTTTTACTGCAGCAGGTAAAAGGTAGGTCTTTCTTTTTTTTCAGGAAATGGCTGTGCGGCAAGTGAAGCACTTGCTGTGCGGCCATTTAGGGGGGGAGCCCTTACCGCCACCCATTGAGGGGCAGTAAGGGCTCCCATGAGGAGTGGCCTAGTGGTTAGGGTGGTGGACTTTGGTCCTGAGGAACTGAGTTCAATTCCCACTTCAGGCACAGGCAGCTCCTTGTGACTCTGGGCAAGTCACTTAACCCTCCATTGCCCCATGTAAGCCACATTGAGTCTGCCATGAGTGGGAAAGCGCAGGGTACAAATGTAACAAAAAAAAAAAAACCTGGTGGTAACTAGGCACCAGATTTGATGCACACTGGGGGTGGGAACTACTGCTGGGCTGCTGCAGTAGACCAGCAGTACTTCCTTTTTAGCGAGTGGTAAGCCTGTGTTGGGCTTACCACCACTTTGTAAAAGGGGTCCTTAATCAGCTTTAAAGGAGAAAAAGACTTCAGTGATACCATTGCTCAGTATTTGTAGCACATGGTCAAAAACCTCCACCTTCCTGTCTATAGCTCTTTTTATAAACTTTTTGTAAACATTTAAAGTTTTTTAAATTGGTGGCTTCTGGATTCACTTTATGCTTTAATTTAATTTTATAAATACCAGTGGTGGTGATCAGTTAATTGGGTATAAAATTGCCATACACTGCCTCTATTATATGTAGATCTCTTTCATGCATACTCCATTTTGGATATCCTGAAATCCTGACTGGCAAGGGATACCAGCGACATAACATAACCAAAGACCATAACTGGACATATCGTAATCCTTCCCCCCCAATGGTCTTTACCATACATGTACCTCAGTATCACCTTGTTCATACCGGAATCGGCTAACGCCATTTGCGGTACTATGTAAGCCACATTGAGCCTGCAAAACGGTGGGAAAATGTGGGATACAAATGTAACAAATAAATAAATGAAAAATTCTTCTTTTTGTTTCAAAAATGTTATTCTTGAAACTTATTCTTATAATGTTTGTCAACTTTTATAGCTTTTCAACATTGCACTAGCATTTTTATCTGGCGCTAAATGCTGAGATGCTCATAGGAATATAATGGGCGTATCAGTCTTCAGCACCAGCTGATTTTTAGCATAAACTAAAAATCCTACTGCACCATAGTAAAAGATCACCTAGGATTGGTATATTTGAGATATGTAAGTCCTTAGGCCTATATAGTCATTGTATTCTTCAAGTACAATGTTTAGGCATTTTCTTAGATTCTCAACTTTCATTTAAACATCAGGGGCCCTGTTTTCTAAGCCACGCTAGTGGCGCATTAGCGTTTTAGCGTGCACTAAGCATTAGCATGCACTAACCGTATAGATGCCCATGATATTCCTATGGGCATCTACACGATTAGCATGCGCTAATTTTTAGCACAGTAAACAGGGCCTCGTTTGTAATATAGTGAAAAAAATCTTTTTTTTTCAAATTCTGATTGTTGAGTAAGTTGAAAGATTGTATTCCGGCTGAGGATTGTAGATCAGTCGTGAAGGTTCTTGTTATCAGTGGTCTAGATGATTGCAGTGCTCTTTACTTGGGGATGTCAGCCACAAAATGAAAAGTATTACAAAGCATACAACATATTGCAACCAGGCTTGTATCAGCAGGTTGTCCTCATTCTCAATCAATTAAGCCAGTTTTAAAACAACTACACTGGTTGCCAGTGCAAGAACGTATTTTGGTAAAATACTTCTCATGATACATAAAACTTTATATCAAGGTTCAGATCATTATGGGCTAGATTCAGTAAATGGTGCTCAAACATTGGATGGAGTGGAGGGCAGGGAAGAGAGGAGAAATGTTGGAAGGAAGGAAAGACAGAGGAAAGAGATGCACACGGTTGGAGGGGAAGGGAGAGGAGAAATACTGGAGATGGATGGAGGGGAGGGAAGACAGAGGACATAGATGCACATGGATGGAGTGGAGGGGGAGAGGAGAAATGCTGGACATGGATGGAGGGGGAGGGAAGACAGAGGAAGTACATGCACATGGATGGAGGGGAGTGGAGTGAGGAGAAATGCTGGATATGGATGGAGGGAAAATTGGATTGGATTTAGGGAGAGAGGAGAAATGCTGGACATGAATGGAGGGGAGGGAAGAGAGAAGAAGTGAGATGAACATGGATGGCGGGGAGGAGAGAGGAGAAATGCTGGACATGGATGGAGGGGAGAGGAAAAATGCTGGATGTGGATGGAAAGAGGAAGGAGATGCATACTGACAAGGTGAGGGGAAGGGAAAAGAGAAGAAAAACTGCACAAGGATGAATAAAATAGGCAAAAGCTGGATCCACTCTATACTTCTTCCAGTCAAGTCTGCAGAGGACCCAGCTTTTACCTTTGAATGTAGGGCAAGAAATGAAGAAGAAAGGAGGGAAGTAAAGACATAAATGGAAAGGAAGCCCTGGAAATGGAGTTAAGGGAACAGATAGAGAGCAGCAGAATCAGAGACTGGGACCAACATGATCAGAAAAACAAAGTCACTAGACAACAAAGGTAGAAAAAATAATTTTATTTTCATTTTAGTGTTTGGAAGATGTTCAATTTGAGAATTTACATCTGCTGTCTTATTTTGCACTGGGTAACAGCTTATAGAAAGGATTTATAATGAAAAAAAATCACTGGTTATTTTTTTCTCCTATACTGGTATAGTATTTTTAACGATACTGCTTATATGCGCCATGTCTGGTATAAGGGGTGTGGCTACCATGGGTGTGGCTACCATAGGGGCACAGCCATAGATGGTGACCCTGCCCATATTGAGTACCGGTACCTTTTTCCCTACAAAAAAATCACTGAGCATTACTGGCTGAAGCACTAAGTTCACTCTGCTATATGTGATTAATTTGATTGGCACTCACTGTACACTCATGTATGTAGGCATTTATGCTGTTTTGTTTTTTTAATCCTTGACTGTATATCCCTATACTTGGAAGTATATTCTGTATTCTTGCCATACAGCTACCCTGTATACGTAAGTATTTAGACTGCATGTTTTATCTTTTTATTCATGTTTTAGCATTTTGATTTTTATTCATATGGTATGTATTATTGTTTGAATGGTGCATTGTTAAGAATATTATCATTTCGTTTTGATGTTTATAATTTGCTTACATGTTTTGTATCATAGTTTTACCCCTGATGCAGCCTTTGGGTGAAATGTGGCCACGTCGGGTAGTTGTACAAATAAAACTGCAGATTTTTTCATCTCCACTGGTCTGCTTCAAGTGTTGCTGCTTAGCTTGTGTGCAGATCATTGCCTCTTGATGGTTTATGTCTTTTCTATTGTGGGGTCATCAGCATGGAATCAGCCACCCAAGCAGGTTAGATTGACTCTTTCTCCCCTTCAATCTGTTCAAAATTCTGCTGCACGACTTATATTCCACCAGTGTTGCTATGCTCATATTAGCGCTCTCCTCAAGTCACTTCATTGGCTCCCTATCTGTTCCACATACAGTTCAAACTCCTCTTATTGATTTACAAGTGCATTCACTCTGTAGCTCCTCAGTACCTCTCCACTTTTATCTCTCCCTACACTCCTCCCTGAGAACTCCATTCATTGGGTAAATCCCATACCCTTCTCCTCCATTGCCAACTCCAGACTCCGTTCCGTTTATCTTGCTGCACCATATGCCTGGAATAGACTTCCTGAGCCAGTATGTCAAGCTCCATCTCTGGCCATCTTCAAATTTAGGCTAAAAGCCCACATTTTTGATGCTGCTTTTAACTCCTCCTAACCCCTATTCACTTGTACAGTACCCTTGTATGTTTTATCGTTCCCACTTTATTTATTCCCTTATCATTTACGTCTAGTAGCGCTATAGAAATGATAAGTTGTAGTAGTAGTAGTAGTACAGATATGAGAATACATTTAAGAAACTGTTGAAGAGTCATTTATTTTACTAAAGTTTAGTGCATGCTAAATGCTAAGAATCCCATTTTAAATGCTAAGTTGTAGTAAAAGGCCCCTAAATATTTCATAACAGCTTGAATTCAGTCAATACTATATTTTGATGTATAGTTTGTTGTGTAAGCTATAATTTTGTTTTTTATGTTTATTTAAAGATGATAAGTGTGATCTATGTAGGATAGGCAGAATATAAATTATTAAACTTTAAACTTTTATTCAATTTGTGCTCATATTATATCAAATGCTTATTTCCGATCTGACGAAGAAGGGCAACCTTCGAAAGCTAATCAAGAAATGTATTAAGTTATGTCCAATAAAAAAGGTATCATCTTATTTTCTTTTCCATGTTTTATTTTTGTTTGATTTCTATTGATAACCTTAAGAGTGGACTAACATGGCTACCACACTTCTCTGCTCATATTATAGAACGCTGCTGAGCACGCTCCTATTACATATGCACATGAATGTTACATTCACATGTGCAAGTGCTAGTATTCTACATTCTTAGTGCTAAGGTTATAGAATTAGGGGAATAATGTCAATAGTCAGAGTAGAAAATGAATCAAAGCTGGAGAGGATTTTATCTCTAATTTATGAAGGCCCAACATCATTAATTACATTTTGCTTGGCATACTTCAGAAAAAGAGGTGAGTTCATCTTTAACTTAAGCAGTAAGGTGTTCCATTTTCATTATACACTATGCCCTAGAACACCATTATTCTAATGAAGTTGGTTTTATGTGTGTATACTACCTCTGGGGCCTTGCCTTCCTTATGAAATGGAACTCTTTTTCTTCTCAGATTGCTTAAGAGTCAGCGTTTGACATGCTTGACACTTCAGAGGAAACTGTTTATTGCTTGGCTGCTCTTGAATGATTTAGCTTGAACCTAATACTGGGTCCAGAATTCCAGTTCAAAAAAAGGTGTCTGTCAACTTGGGGAGAAGTTGAGATTTTTGTCAAGCCTTGGCCACTGACATTCTCAACCTGTTGGGTTCTCAGGTTTGTCTGTAAGTCACCTAATGAAAATGGCGTTCAGAAAATACTAAGACAAGAAAAATATCTTCTTTCTTTATGGCAATACACTACTGAGACAGGTCTGTCAAAAAGGAGAAGAGGACTGGGACTTAATTGACATTATTCTGTGGCAATTCATAAAGCACCTAAACCCATCTTGAACCTAAGAAAATTAAAACTTGTTCGTGCTTGAGAAATTTAGGAAGCATACCTTCCCATCTTAATTGACTATGATATCAGTTTCTCAAGGAAACTTACACCCATATGATATATTCCAGGAGACCATTGAAAAGGGATTCTGGGAGCAAGAAAGTGTTCACATCAAGGGGAAGGCTTCTGTCATGGTCAGGTTCACTCAAGGGAAAAACAGGTCAAATTCCTCTTATTGACTTACAAGTGCGATTACTCTGTAGCTGCTCAGTACTTCTCTACTCTTATCTGTTCCTACACTCCTACCCGGGAGCTTCATTCATTGAGTAAATCTCATTTATCTGTTCCCTTCTCCTCCACTGCCAACTCCAGACTCTGTTCTTGTTATTTTGCTGCACCATATGCCTGGAATAGACTTCCTGAGCCAATACATCAGCTCCGTCTCTGGCTGTCTTGAAATCTAGGCTGAAAGCTCACTTTTTCAGGCTGCTTTTAACTACTAACTCCTATTCACTTGTACAGTACTCATGTCTGTTTTATCATTCCCATTTTAGTAATTCCTTTATCACATATTTGTCCTGTTTGTCTGTCCTGATTAGATTGTAAGCTCTGTTGAGCAGGGACTGTCTCTTCACGTCCAGTGTACAGGACTGCGTAAGTAGTAGTAGTACTAATATAAAAGCAGCATTTTGAGATTGAGATCTGGATAAGTTGTACAGATCATAATCTCGATCTCGTACTCTCTCATGGACTCAAGTCATCAAAAAACTGAAGATGATCTGAATGACCTCCCCAGTGAGGTAAGCAAGCATATAACATTGTGCAAGGATGTGCTTACCTCACTAAACGAACAAAAGTCAACTGTTTATTGAAGAAAATTCTCAAGCAGTGCATGTCAACTTGGTGGAACAGTGTTCTACTAATTTTCAAATCTGTGATAGAGAATATGGAGGAGCTGCATGCAATTGCCACTAAACCAGGTGAAAAGAGTTTCTGACCAAATTGTGTGTGATTGATGACTCCTTGCTGGCAGAAGTTGTTATGGTATTGGAACCATTTGATAGGGCAACAAAAGAATTGTCGACAGATACTAAACCTTCACTACATCTGTTGGTTCCAACAAAATATCAGTTGAAACAGCGTCTGATAATTGCAAGCTCGGACAGCCATTTGATAGCATCCTTAACTTTGTAGATCATAGAGATAAACTATGTAGAGATAAACTTTGCAGCAACATTGCAGGATCCAAGGCTGAAGGGTCATTTATATATAATGACAGTTGAAACATAGAAACTGAGAAAAATGAAGGCCGATAGAAACCATATGGCCTACCCAGTCTGCCCATCCATGTCACCTACAATCTCTTACCATCTCTACTACTCCACTGGAAGGCCCTCCACAAAATCACCAGTCCTTCCGTGAAGAAGTATTTCCTTGCGTTACTTCTGAGTCTGTTCCCTTTCACTGTCATAAGTACATAAGTAATGCCACACTGGGAAAAGACCAAGGGTCCTTCAAGCCCAGCATCCTGTCCACGACAGTGGCCAATCCAGGCCAAGGGCACCTGGCAAGCTTCCCAAACGTACAAACATTCTATACATGTTATTCCTGGAATTGTGGATTTTTCCCAAGTCCATTTAGTAGTGGTTTATGGACTTGTCCTTTAGGAAACCGTCTAACCCCTTTTTAAACTCTGCCAAGCTAACCGCCTTCACCATGTTCTCCGGCAACAAATTCCAGAGTTTAATTACACGTTGGGTGAAGAAACATTTTCTCTGATTTGTTTTAAATTTACTACACTGTAGTTTCATCGCATGCCCCCTAGTCCTAGTATTTTTGGAAAGCGTGAGCAGATGCTTCACATCCACCTGTTCCACTCCACTCATTATTTTATATACCTCTATCATGTCTCTCCTCAGCCATCTCTTCTCCAAGCTGAAAAGCCCTAGCCTCCTTAGTCTTTCTTCATAGGGAAGTCGTCCCATCCCCGCTATCATTTTAGTCACCCTTCGCTGCACCTTTTCCAATTCCACTATATCTTTCTTGAGATGCGGCGACCAGAATTGAACACAATACTCAAGGTGCGGTCGCACCATGGAGTGATATAACAGCATTATAACATCCTCACACCTGTTTTTCATACCTTTCCTAATAATACCCAACATTCTATTCGCTTTCCGAGCCACAGCAGCACACTGAGCAGAAGGTTTCAGTGTATTATCGACGACGACACCCAGATCCCTTTCTTGGTCCGTAACTCCTAACATGGAACCTTGCATGACGTAGCTATAATTCGGGTTCTTTTTTCCCACATGCATCACCTTGTACTTGCTCACATTAAACGTCATCTGCCATCTAGCCGCCCAGTCTCCCAGTCTCGTAAGGTCCTTCTGTAATTTTCACAATCCTGTCGCGAGTTAACAACTTTGAATAACTTTGTGTCATCAGCAAATTTAATTACCTCGTTAGTTACTCCCATCTCTAAATCATTTATATATATATTAAAAAGCAGCGGTCCTAGCACAGACCCCTGAGGAACCCCACTATCTACCCTTCTCCATTGTCATCCTATGCACCCTCATTTCAGAATTTCCTTTCAACTGAAAGAGATTCGGCTCCTGTGCATTTATATCGCATAAGTATTTAAATTTCTCTATCATATCTCCCCTCACCCACCTTTCTTCCAAAGTATACATATTGAGATCTTTAAATCTATCCCTATACGCATTATGATGAAGACCACTGATCATTTTAGTAGCTGCCCTCTGGACTGACTCCATCTTGTTTATATCTTTCTGAAGGTGCGGTCTCCAGAATTGTACACAATATTCTAAATGAGGTATCACCAGTCTTATACAGGGGCATCATCACCTCCTTTTTCCTACTGGCCATTCCTCTCCCTATGCACACAAGCATTCTTATAGCTTTTGCCGTCACTTTTTCTACCTGTTTGGCCATCTAAAGACCATCACATATGTTCATACCCAAGTCCTGGTCCTCTTTCATGCACGAAAGTTATTCACTCCCTAAACTGTACCATTCCCTCAGGGTTTTGCAGCCCAAATGCATGACCCTACATTTTTTAGTATTAACTCTAAGCTGCCAAATTCCAGACCATTTCTCTAGCTTTGCTAAGTCTTTTCTCATGTTATCCACACCATCATGGGTATCTACCCTATTACAGATTTTTGCAACATCTACAAAGAAAGAAACCATACCAGATAGCCATTTAGCAATATTGCTTACAAAAATGTTAAAAAGAAGAGTGGAACAGTGCCATAAACAGATTATGAACACTGACGGCAGATCAAGCTGTAGCTGAGGTGCAACCAATTGCCTAACTACCATCAAAACATCCAAAATAAGAAGAATCAGAGGTAGATTTTTATGGAGCCAGAAAACAGCTTCAGTGATCGACGAAGTGGATACGTATATATCAAGCTCAGATAAGGAATTTGGCTCTTACTACATACTGGTAACAGAGGTCCCTTTTGTAGCTGAAACTGACACATGTTGCCTGCTCCCAGTCTGGAACTCCTGCCACCAACACCTCATCAGAACGTTCTTTTCAGTTGCAGGACAAACGATCGAGGAACGCAGAATGGAACTGAGCTTTGGCTCTGTAGATGTTTTATTATTTTTACATAGCATGAAGTGATTGTTTTCTTGCAGGCCATGTTAATAAATAATATGTTTTTCTTGCATATTTAACAAAGTTATGCCTATTGTTTTGTGTAAAATGTTAACAAGCTATAGGATACATTTTATGTTTTGTTTGAATTTGCAAAATCTTTTAAACGTGGGTTGGGTATGGGGATGGAAAAGAAAACTGTGGGTATGGTAAAGGAACAGTAGCAATATGATGTGGGGATGGAAAAGAATTGACTGAGGATAGTAGCAATTTGATAGGGATAGGATGGGAATGGAAAAGAATTGACTGGGGATGAGTGGGAATGGGGACCAGATTATGTCCCTGTTTCACACCCCTACTCAGAAGCTGCCAGGACATGAAGCTCAGGTGTACCTGCAGAGAGGAGTTGACACCGGATATCAAACAGAGGAGGAGACAGGAAAAGAATCAGGTGTGGAACCAAATCCAAATGGCAGGTAGAGACAGCATTGAAGAACAAGCAGAAGTCAGGGCAGGCAGATCAGGTTCATAGTCAGAAAACAGCCAAACGTCAGACATTGTCCTTAGAAGGATTATAGTTCCTTTCCTGTTCATGTATTGGATTGTAAAGCGCTTTGATTATCTTTTCAGAAGGGTGTTATATCAAGAAACTATTAAACATTAAACATCAAAATTCAGTAGATAATAAAGCACCTAAAACTCTCATGAAAGACCTATCTGAGGAGAAAGAGGGTTGGGAGTTCCAGGGTTATATAGGTCTAATGAACCAGAGAGTGCCATCTCCTGGCTCAGTCAGGCTATGGGATTTTCAGATGGTCCAATTGGATAATGCCACGTCATAAAGAACGAAATGAATTACCAAAATCCATAAAAACAACCCACAACATAATTAATTTCCGTAAATTATTGAAAACCAATTTATTCAAGAAAGCATGCCACAATAACTCATCCTAAATGGCAGGTAACAAAATGTACACTGGATCTACACAAAACATAACTCTTTATTTCCTAATTGTTCATACTAATTTTATCATGATTTGAAGTTTAATATTCCTGATTGTTCAAGCTAATTTATTACGAATGAAGTTTAATCCAATACCTTTTATTTCTTATTATAAAATGAACTTTCCTTACCTGAATTACCTAATCCATTCTGTCTCCTCTACCTTAGCTATATATTTCTCTTTTCCGGAACTGGTAATCACCATTACGGAACTATGTAAGCCACATTGAGCCTGCATATAGGTGGGAAAATGTGGGATACAAATGCTACAAATAAATAAATAAATAAAGCTGAAACCAGTATCAGTACAAGAGACAGGAAGAGGCCAGAGCTCACTGGGGCTTGCCCTGAAGGTAAATGGGTAACAGCTTCCTAGCCCACTTTGATATACAATCTAAGCTTCTTGTAGTATATGGATCCTTCACATCTTTGACTACAGGTTTTGGCCATATACTAACCCTTCTAGTACACACTTGTGCTGCTGTCTACCTGCTCTTGTGAATTCTGTGAACAGCTCCTGGACTTTCAAGACTTGACCTTGTCTTCCTCCGGCTCTTTCACAGCTATTGGACTATTACCACAGAACCTGATCCCTCCTGTATTCTGGACCTAAAGATTGCATATCCTGGGCCCAAGACTTGGGACTTAATGCTTTGAGTAAACCCAGGTGGCAACCTGACAATATTTTTTTTTAAACATATTGATCAAAAGGAAAATGCATACCAGTTTTCACTGTCTTCAAGTCAAAAACATGAAATAGCTTGACCTAACCCATTTTCTTTCTCCTCCATGTAAAACCTCTGGTTGCCACAATATACAAATTGGAATGCATAAGATTCAAAAGAGTGTATCTAAACTTCCAGTAGAATTATCGCATTTACACCTTTTAGAGCAATAGTACCCGGAGAAACAAGGAATGTTCACTGTGGAGAAATAGAAGGCTTCTATTTTCTATCAACAGCTTGGTTTCTTGTATGGATAATGGGCCCTATGTACTAAAGAATGAAATGACTTGCATTTTGTGTAAAAACAACAACAAAAAACACAAAATACCTGGAAATGTGCAAAGAATACCAAAATATTGATGTTTTGTGCTATTTCTTTAACAAAGTGCACTTTTGCAAAGTCACTTTGCAAAAGTATACTTCATAGTAGTAATCTTCCTTGCAAAGCACGTCGCACAAAAGTGTATGCAAATATTGCATTAATGAGCTATTACAATGCAAAATCATGCAGAGCAGTTCATTAATGCAAACCTGAAAACAGCTTTGTGGGCCTTTTTTTCTTTGGAAAAATAACTATAGCTCCGAGTTAGTTATTTTTTCTTTGCAACCCCCCCCACCCCCACCCAAAAAACAAAAAAAGCCAAAAACAAAACAAAGCAAACAAACTGAAAGGAACCACTATTTGAAGGGACCTTTGGCTCGAATAGGAGGCTCACTAGCCCCACTCAGCCCCCTCCTGTCCCTCTACTCCCTGGTGGCCTAATGGGTTTACCCTCGAATTCTATATATCATGCCTTAATTTCCATGCGGAAATCAAAGTGTATTCTATAACAGTGTGCATAACTTAATTGGTTAACTAGCTAATCAGCGCTGTTAATTGGATGGTAACAAGGAATTATCAGCACTAATTGGCATTAATTATGATTTATGCACAGAAATCGCTAAGCGTGTGCTGTAATGTGGTGTGTGTAAATTCCAAGTCGCACAGTTGAAAGGGGGCATAGTTATGGGTATGGAATGGGCGGATTGTTGGTGTTTTGAAAATCTATATGAATTATTATAGAATACACCCACTTTACACCTCGTTTAGTCATCAGGATTTACACCAAGTAAAACATGGCCTAAATGACATTCACATATAGACATTTCAAACTATGTTTGTTGTTCCTATTTACATCTTGCTCAGCAGTTGACAGTGTTAATTTACAATCTGTTTTTTATTTAAAGACACCTGGAGGGGCATAATTGAACGAAAATGCCTATCTCCATGGGTGTTTATCTCCAAGAACGGGTCCGTGAAGGGGCGGACCGAACCGTATTTTGGGAAAAAAATAGACGCCCATGTTTTATTCAACAATGTGTGAGCTGGGCGTTTTTGTTTTTCAGCGATAATGGAAAATGAAAGCGCCCAGCTCAAAAACGAATAAATCCAAGGCATTTGTTCGTGGGAGGGGCCAAGATTCGTAGTGCACTGGTCCCCCTCACATGCCAGGACACCAACCGGGCACCCTAGGGGGCACTTTAAAAAAAAAAAAAAAACAGGTAAAAGAGCTCCCAGGTGCATAGCACCCTTCCCTTGTGTGTTGAGCCCCCCAAATCCCCCTCAAAACCCGCTGCCCACAAGTCTACACCATTACTATAGCCCTAAGGGGTGAAGGGGGGCACCTACATGTGGGTACAGTGGGTTTGGGGGGGTTGGACGACTAATAAGCATTAAGCAGCACAATTGTAACAGGTAGGGGGGATGGGCCTGGGTCCACCTGCCTGAAGTCCACTGCACCCCCTAACAACTCCTCCAGTGACCTGCATACTGCTGTCAGGGAGCTGGGTATGACATTTGAGGGTGAAAATAAAAAGTTGAGAAACTTCATTTTTTGTTCTGGGAGGGGGTTAGTGACCACTGGGGGAGTCAGGGGAGGTCATCCCCGATTCCCTCCAGTGGTCATCTGGTCATTTAGGGCACTTTTTGGGGCCTTATTCGTGAAAAAACAGGGTCCAGGAAAAGTGTCCTAAATTCTAGCTAAAAACGCATACTTTTTTCCCATTATCGGTGAAATGCGCCCATCTCTGTTCGGCAGATAACCACGCCCCAGTTCCGCCTTCGCCACACCTCTGACACGCCCCCATCAACTTTGTCCGCATCCGCGACGGATTGCAGTTGAAAACGTCCAAAAATCGGCTTTCGATTATACCGCTTTATTCGTTTTTGTGAGATAAACGTCCATCTCCCGATTTAGGTCGGAACGTGGGCGTTTTTCTCATTCGATTATAAGCAGGCTGGTCTACTATGGTCCCTATTGCAACCTCGCTATTGGGATACCCTATCTTCCCTGTTTTGGTGATATCTTTGAAAGATACTTTGTTCCAAACCATGTGCTTTTGAACAACTGTCGGCCTTCCCCCCAGGTTCTAGTTTAAAAGCTGTTCTATCTCCTTTTTAAATGCTGATGCCAGCAACCTAGTACCACCCTGGTTAAAGTAGAGCCCATCATTCTGGAATAGGCTCCCCCTTCCCAATAATGTTGCCCATTTCCTTACAAATCTAAAACCCTCCTCACTGCACCATCGCCTCACCCACTCATTCAGACTCTGGAGCTCTGCCTGTCTCTTGAGCCCTGCATGTGGAATGGGGAGTGCTTCAGAAAATGCTACCCTAGAGGTTCTGGATTTGAGCTTTCTACCTAAGAGCCTAAATTTGGCTTCCAGAACCTCCCTCCCACATTTTACTATGTCATTGGTATTCACATGTACCAAGACAGCCAGCTCCTCCCCAGCACTATCTAAAGTCCTATCTAGGTGATGCATGAGGTCTGCCACCTTTGCACCAGGCTTGCAAGTGATCAGGCAGTCCTCACTTCCACCAGCCACCCAGCTATTTACATACCTAATAATCGAATCACCAACTACAACAGCAGTCCTAACCCTTCTCTCCTGGCCAGAAGCTCCTGGAGACACATCCTCAGTGCAAGAGGATATTGCATCCCTTGGTGGGCTGGTCCTGACTACAGGATTACTTCCAGCTTCACAAGGGTGAAGACCTCCCTCCTCCAAGGCAGCACAAGGGCTGCCAGATTGGAGGTTGGACTTCTCTGTGGAACTTCTCTGCAATATCCCTGTAGGCCTCCTTTATGTACCTCTCTGTCTCCCTCAGCTCCACCAAGTCTGCTACTCTAACCTCAAGAGAATAGACTCGTTCTCAGACAGCTAGGAGCTCTTTGCATTGAGCACACACATTTAACCTCTCACCCACTGGGAGATAATAATACATGTGGCACTCAATGCAAAAGACTGGATAGCACCCCTCTCACTGCTGGACTTCTGCCTGCATCTTAGTATTATAGAGTTGTTTAATTAAAACTTCTTAAGGTACTAGGGATATCAGTTGAATATAAACAGCCTTAAGATTATATGGTGTAATATGTAACTTATTTAGTGTTTGCTTCTCAGAAACTAATGAAAACTTTCCTCTTGTCCTAATTAGAACAATTGACTATAAATGAAGAGTTGAGCTAGAGGTGGGTGAAAGCTGGGAAGGGTGTGTGGCAATAAAGACTGAACTAGGCCCTGCTGTTCCTTCTAGAGTCTGTTAATGCTGTGGCAGAGAATTCAAGTTTTATGTTTCAATATGTTTATTAATTTTCAGTTTTAACAAGAATACACTTGTTATGAAATACAGCCATATTAAATAATAAGAAATAATAACTCATCATACAAAATTAATAAAGGAAAAAAAAGCAATAATATACTTTTCAATATCTTATAATCACAAAGATTCATGCTTCCTTAGACTCCATTAAGTCCATAGGGCTATCTGAATTTGGGAAGAATATTACTCATTCATTATTCTAAAAGAAACAAGGTGGCGTAAATACTCCCATCTTACTCTATCTTACAGTTGTTTTAAATCTAGAAATGGTGAATAAAAGGCGTATTTAACTTGTCCCAATCTAATTAAACATTTGCACGGATAGGCAAGGAAAAACATCCTGCCTATCTCTAAAGTTCTTGCTTTCATTGCCAAAAAGGATTTTCTTCTTTGTTGGGTCGATTTTGTGACGTCAGGGAAGATTTGTACTTTTACTCCAGCAAAACAGGTTCGAAGATTTTTAAAATAAAGTTTCATAATGTTATTCAAATTCTGTTCGAAGATTAAAGAAACAATCAAAGTTGATCTTTCTGTATTTTCATCCACTGATTGCTCTAGAATTGCTGATATATTATCAAGATCTAAATTAGCGTGCAATCCATCTTGTTTTTTTCCCATTCTCTCCTTTGGGAGTTGTAACATAGTAAATCTCTATTTGTTCTATTTTCCTTCGAATGTCAATACTATCTTTAACCACGCTAGATTTAAATTCTTGAAAAGAGTCAACTTTGTTCTGAAGATCGGTTACTTTTTCAGCAATATCTGATTTTAGCTGATCTACCTTAAAATTCAATTCTTGGAATCTTTTTTCAAAGGTACTTACTTCTCCAGAAGTTCTCTGTAATGTCACATCCATTTTATTCAGCATTGTCCATATCATTTCGAGATTTACCTCCTTCACTGCTCCTACAACTCTTACTTCTGCTCTCGGCGTCTTCTCCAACGCTTCCCGCCCCTCACTGGTTGCTTCACCCTATACACTTCCGGTAGGGTGTTGCTGTTCCTCGGGCTCCATCGCAGATGCCGGGCAAGGAGGTTTCGCAGTTGTTGGTGGCGAGAGGGATATTTCCTCTCTTTGTAAGGTCTCCGCTTACCCAGAGAACCCTACTAAAGGATCCGTATCTCCTATTACATGGGAGATAGGCGCGACGTAGTGCTCAAAACCTGATTGAGGCACCAGGGGAGTCGAGGTAGGTGGGGGAACTACCCGTGTTACCCCCTTTCTTTTAGTATGAGGCATTCTTTCGTGAAGAGTACAGTCTGCCTACTCGGGGAGAGCTGCTATTCCGTGTGACCTGTTACGCTGCCATCTTGGATCGCCGAGAATTAAAGTTTTAAAACTATATGGGGGAAAGAATATGGAGACTAGCTAATAAAGTTTGCTTTTAAAAAAAAATTCTAATTGTGTTTATCAATATCCTACAATTCCTCTTTTAAACCCAATCTTTAAGTTACCAAGCACAGAGCAAAACAATGTCACTTTGCAGAGAAATGTCATCTTCTCTCAGGACGTCTCAGACATTGTCACAGAGAAGGAATCTAGTACCGAAAGTTGCCAAGGAGAGGGCACCTGAAACCAAAAATCGTCACAGCAAAGGAACTTGGAAATGTCACGGTCTGTCTCAGTCGGTCACTTGAAAATCAGACACAGACCCAAGAAGTGAGCCTTTATGCCAATCCCAGGGCAGAGAACCAGGTCCTTGAACAGGCAGTTGGATAGTCCCAAGGCTTCGCCTGCGGTGACTGCCGTTCCCCAGAGGTTGAGCCCCTAGGTTCAGCGGCTGGCAGGACTTCAATGGAAATTGGGCAGGAAGAGACTACCTGGGAAGTACCTGTCTTGTCTGTGAGGAGACAATGGGGATCCTAGTCAACAAGGAGTGAAGGCAGGCTGCGGTCCAGGCAGGGTCTGATTCAAGCAGAGGTCGAGGCAGGCGGCGATCCAGGAGGCAATACCAGGTTCAGGCAGAGGTCAAGTCAGGATGTCAGCAAAAAGAAATGTACCATCACAATCCAACAAGGTTGTAGCCTAGGCAAAGAAGCAGTGACAGATTCCTGGTTTTAAAGCTGAGTATGCGCCTGCAGGTACGCGCCCAGTCTGTATGCGCGCCGGATAGACACATCCAGTCAGTAGGCATGCCGGATAGATGCACCCAGTCTGTAGGCACATCAGAATGTAGGCGCCCAGGAGGGAAGGGATCTACATGCGTGGCATCTGGATCAGGAACGTTGTGGGCGCGTTCGACAGGCTCCGCATGTTACACTCCAGGTTTGTGACAGGAACCAAGAATTGCCTTATTGGAAACCTGGAATTACTGTGGAGAATGAATGGGAATAGTCAGTTAGTTACACGGTGGACCTGGAAGATATCTAGAAGACAAAAGTGGAGGCAAGTAAAGAAGAGGGAGTTGTGGAGACTGGGATAAGATTGGTATATATGGTCAGGGCTTGGAAGGCATATTGCAGGAAAAGAAAGTGTGGTGTTGTTAACCCATTAGTGCCCAATGTTCCCATACTAAGCCATTTGTTCCCATATGGGAACATTGGGCACTAATGGGTTAAAGCAAGAGTCTAGAGTTGCTTAGGAAACACCTAGAGATAAACGGTGGTAATACAAGTGATGGAATCATGTTGTTAGAATGCATCTGTGATGTAGCCAGATTAGTTCTGTAATATTGATTTATACTGACCTCTCAATAATACAGAAGGTCATATGACATACAAGAGGAAGACTACCTGGTTCTTAGGGGAGATTGCATGGAACACTGTCCGCAATGGTTACCTACTATTTTGTTTTTAGTTAATGATTTTAATTGATAATACAGTAAAGACAACATAGAAAAGTGCTGGGGGAAAAAGATAGTCCCCTTTTTTTCATGTTTTGAGGATATAAAACTTAGAATGGAATGTTTAGCCAGTCTCCTGATGAAGTCAATATTATATTTTTGGATTGGTTGGTTTGTTCAATCTATTGATGATATTATATTGTATTTTATATTTAATGTTATCTTGATTTTATGTTATGTTTCTAAAGTCATTGCATTTTACTATGATTTTAACATTGTAAACCACTTTGAAAAACAGGTTGTCCAAATAAATAAATGGATAATGTGGGTCTAGCTAAAAACTTAGGATACTACTGTGACACAGAAAATAAAAGTCAGTGATGGAGAAAACTATAGCATCCTGAAAAGATCCTTTAGATTTAAAACAAGGTGAGCTTGTAGGGGGACATTTATTGCTCATTTATAACAAGCATATACCCCCAAGGGGTTTCTTCTTAATGTTTGTTTAATTTCATTTAAGAAAATGCCATTATGATCCATAACGATGACTTCTTTCTCCCTAAAGTTGTTTTTTTTTTCATTAATGTTTGCAGTTTACTGAACCCGCAAGCATGCATTAACTAGATTTATAATTGTGCCTCACATTCATTAACTCAGAGAAAGGTTTATTGTGAGGCTTATGATTTGTGTAATTAAAGTGATGCCATGTTGATTGAAGTTATTTGCATTTATTGGTGTCTTCCAAGATATAAGCCAGGTTTATTCCTTGCATTGTGTTATTGAGATGCCATTTTAATTTGTTAGGCATATAAATTAAGGATCTACAGAAACCCATGTAAAAAAAAAGCTGCATAGGATTTTGGAGAAATATTTTATTTAAAAACCCAGTCAAGGGGCCAGTTTGAAGCTGTCTGTTGTGGACGTGGGTGTTTTGACCCTGTGGAGTTGCAAATATATTTTCCAAGGGACATTTCCTGTCAAAAGGCAGGGCCTGGCACTGATGTTGATACTAATGTGCCCATAGACCTTATACCTGCTTTGCAGCTGGGATAAGTCCATATCTTCAAGCATCTTCAGGGATGCTCAAAATGAAATACCTGCATATGATTTTTCAGCCCTGCCCTCCCCTGCCCCACCTGTTTATCTGTATGAAAAGTACTCTCTTTATGAAATGCTGAGCACACTTCCAAAGGAAGAGATGGACTCATATGGTGGCTCAAAATCTGTGCATTCAAACACCTTGCAATTACCTAGTATAGATTTGAGGAGCTAAGCTGATGTATTAGCAGTGGTGGAGGCAGTCCAATAGCCAATCCAAGTAGCACCCCGGGATATCTTTGGGGATGAGGGCCCTTCTGATATGGCTGGCCCAGTTGAGTTCTCCGGAGCTGACATGACTATCTGCAAGCTGTCACTTAAAGGATCCTGAGCACTTCTGCTATACAATGGCTTGGAACACTCATGCCTGTCTCCCACCTCATTTGTTCCTTCCGATGACCCTGGGTAGAGGTCCCAGGTCAAGAAGGGAGAATATCAGCAGTACTGAAAGCTTAGCAGAGGGCATCAACAGTGGGGGGATTGGGAGAAGAGAAGGATCCTCATCTACTGTATTGCCACTAGGACACTAAATTTTGAAATTGCAATGAGCAGTGAGAAATCTGTCATTGGTTCTGGACCTGGGTTGGTAGTAGGGAAGGTGGTGAAGGAGTGAGGACTGGGTTGAGAGTTTGTAGAGAGTGAGAGATCTAAGAGAGAGGAAGAAAGGACAAAGTATTTGGTGTAGGGATCAAGAAAGAGGAAGACTACAACTGGGTTGGGGGCCAGAGTGAGAACAGAGAGAGAGAGAAGGATGAAGGGAGATGGTGAGGATGAAGGGTCAAGCAAAGGAAGAGAGAACCCAGAATAGCAAAGAAGGAGAGAGTTTTGAGGATGGGGAGAGGGTTGTTGGAAAAGGGGAAAGGATAGGGTGGGATGAAGAGGGATAATATAGGTGGGAAGGGAAATGGAATGGAGGAGATGCTGCAAGAGTACAGGAGATGGAGAAGAAATAAAAGAAAGCAGGCAGGAAGAGGAGAAGAGGGAGTGAAGAAGCAAGGGAAATAGTTAAAAAAGAAGAAGTATTGATATTTATTGCTGAATATATAGGGCCCTTGGGTATTCAGCAGTAAGGAATACTTGCTTGAATTCCCATGACCACTACTTTAAATCAACAGAATAATAATTCAGCTCTGAAGATAGGCAGACTGAAATTGGACAGATGCATCTTCTGGTCTTTTCCAGAAAGGGACCAAAGTTGACATAAAAATGTTCCTTATTGGTTCAGGCTGATGGTCCATTCAACCCAGTATACTGTATTTCAACAGTGGCCAATCATGGTCACAAATATCTGGCAGAATTCCAAAGAGTAGCACAATTCCATGCTACTGATCCCAGGGATAAGTGGTGGCTTTCCCCACGTTTCTCTTAAAAGCATTTTATGGACTTTTGTTCCAGGAACTTGTCCAAACCTTTTTAAACCCAGATATGCTAACTGCTTGTACCACATCCTCCAGCAATGTGTCCAACAGCTTAACTATTCATTGAGTGAAAAAAATATTTCCTCCTATTTGTTATAAAAGTATTATCATGTAACTTCATAGAGTGTCCTCAGTCTTTGTCCCTAGGAGACATTCCCCTGGACCACCCAAGCCCCTACTGCCCCATGAAAGAAATGAACTGGTCACTTCCTACTGATACTACAGGCAATGAGGACCCCAGATTCATCCACTAGGGAATCTAGTAACCTTAGTAAAGCACTTCATTAGGAGCCCTCTTATGAACTGTTTCCATATTCTCAATGTTCTTATTTATCTTCTTTCTATTTCATAACCTGTTTGCCATATCCCTTAAAGTACCATAAAAATGAAAGCATCTGAATATCATAAAATGCAAGATCAACATTAAGAAGTGTGGACTTCTGGAGTACCGGACCGCTATATTCAAAGTACTGGGACCAAAGTTATGGAATGGATTGCCATCCACTTTGAGAGATTTACAGAATTGTACAGATTTTAAACATAATTTAAAAACATTCCTGTTTCAGTAAGCATTTGGATGTTAGGTGACTCATGACTGATACAGTTTATTGATGAAATTTCTCTTGTCAGGTGATTGTGACCTGGATTGGCCACTGTCGGAGACAGGGTGCTGGGCTACATGGACCTTTGGTCTGTCCCAGTGTGGCGATGCTTATGTATAAATTGTCTCTGTAAGGCTCAATGATGTGATTTGCAGTAAGTGATGTGTTATTTTTTGTTTTTAAGTTGAATTTTATCTTTATTATGGATGTTCACTGCCAAGTACAATGGAAATTGTGCAGCTAATAAATATTTAAATACATTAAATAAATACGTAATGAAAACAACAAAACACACAAACATAACAACACAGATACCAATGGAACTCAACAAAGTTATATAAAATCCAACAAAATAATCTTTTTTTTATTTACAAGTATTAAACTTGTTACAAGAAATACAGGTATGACTGAAACACATAATTCAAGTATAAGTCATAATTGCAAAAACATTATTAAATCACCATATCTTCCTTAGACCACAATAAATGGGGAGGAATCTAAATGATTCAGGGAATCTAAATTAAAGACAATTTACAAAGGAAAGGCATAGCCCAAACTTCCACCATTTCAATACATTATACTGGATTCATGACTTTTTTTTTTATTTATTGCATTTGTATCCCACATTATTACTACTACTATTTAGCATTTCTATAGCGCTACAAGGCGTACGCAGCGCTGCACAAACATAGAAGAAAGACAGTCCCTGCTCAAAGAGCTTACAATCTAATAGACAAAAAATAAATAAAGTAAGCAAATCAAATCAATTAATGTGAACGGGAAGGAAGAAAGGAGGGTAGGTGGAGGCGAGTGGTTACAAGTGGTTACGAGTCAAAAGCAATGTTAAAGAGGTGGGCTTTCAGTCTAGATTTAAAGGTGGCCAAGGATGGGGCAAGACGTAGGGGCTCAGGAAGTTTATTCCAGGCGTAGGGTGCAGCGAGACAGAAGGCGCAAAGTCTGGAGTTGGCAGTAGTGGAGAAGGGAACAGATAGAAGGATTTATCCATGGAGCGGAGTGCACGGGAAGGGGTGTAGGGAAGGACGAGTGTGGAGAGATACTGGGGAGCAGCAGAGTGAGTACATTTATAGGTTAGTAGAAGAAGTTTGAACAGGATGCGAAAACGGATAGGGAGCCAGTGAAGGGTGTTTGAGGAGAGGGGTAGTATGAGTAAAGCGACCCTGGTGGAAAGACGAGATGGGCAGCAGAGTTTTGAACCGACTGGAGAGGGGAGAGGTGACTAAGTGGGGAGGCCAGCAAGAAGCAGATTGCAGTAGTCTAAACGAGAGGTGACAAGGGTGTGGGTGAGGGTTTTGGTAGAGTTCTCGGAAAGAAAGGGGCGGATTTTACGGATGTTGTAAGAAAAAAACGGACAGGTCTGGCAATCTGCTGGATATGAGCAGAGAAGGAGGCTCAATGTGGCTTACATAGTTTGTTAACATTGTCATTACAGGATGACAGATACATTAATATTGTGCAGAGGTTAAATAAGGGAAGAAAGAGGAGGGAAGGAATGATTAAGGGTAGTTATAATAGGTGTGCTATATTAACTGAGTGGGTTGTCGGGTGGATTATTGTGACTATTAGTTCAAATTGTATGCCTTGTTGAAGAGATATGTCTTCAGAGATTTGCGAAAGATAGTTGTTTCATCAATTGTTCTCAGGTCTGTAGGCAGTGCATTCCATAATTGCGTGCCCATGTACGGGAATGTAGTAGCATGCATCTGCTTGTATTTTAGTCCTTTACAACTGGGGAAGTGCAGGGTCGGAGAAATTTGCGGGGGTGATCTTGTGGCATTCTGGAGGTAAGTCTACGAGGTTTACCATGTAGATTGGGGCGTCTGCATGAATGATTTTGTGTACAATCATGCAGATCTTGAACGTAATGCGTTCCCTGAGTGGGAGCCAGTGGAGCTTCTCTCTTAAGGGTTTTGCACTTTCATATTTAGTTTTTCCAAATATGAGTCTGGCGGCAGCATTCTGGGCAGTTTGTAGTTTTTTGATGGTCTGTTCTTTGCAGCCTGCGTATAGTGCGTTGCAGTAATCCAGATGACTTATTACCATTGACTGTACCAGGGTACGGAAGATGTATCTCGGGAAGAAAGGTTTTACTCTTTCAAGTTTCCACATGGAGTAGAACATCTTTTTCGTCGTGTTTTTCACGTGAGCATCGAGAGTGAGGTTTCGATCAATGGTGACTCCAAGAATTTTCAGGTTTTGTGAGACAGGGAGAAAACAGTATGGTGTGATTATGGTAGAGAAGTGTTTTGCGTTATGTTGTGAGATGAGTACAAGACATTGTGTTTTTTCTGCATTGTTTTAGTTGGAATGCATCTGCCCAGGTGTGCATTATTTGGAGGCTTTGGTTAATCTCGTTGGTAATTTTGTTTAGATCATGTTTGACTTGACAAGCTTTTTCATATTTATAAATTCTCTCAATTGAGTTGGCACGAAAAACACATATTTTATGTCTAGATATTTTACAACACACTTGCAAGGGTAAGCAAGTAAAAATGTTGCCCCCAAAGACCTGGTTTCCTCTCTCATTTCCAGAAACTGTTTTCTTCTCTCCTGAGTGGTCTTAGTCACATCCGGAAATATCCAGTTTCTGACCACAAAATGTTTGCTGAATATTTTTTAAATATAGTCTTGCTCAAATACAAAGGATATTAGGAGAGTAGCTCTAACTGTTACCTCGGACAATGAGTCCTCCAATATCATTGAAATATCCTTCAATTTCTCAGCTTTCTCCAAATTTAAGGAAATTCCTTCTCGATCATTCTTTGTAGGTAAAAAATAAATTTTATTAATCGGTGGAATATTTTGAGCAGGAAATTTTAAATTCTCCACAAGAAACTTTTTAAAAAAATCATATGGTGGAATTCCTATTGGTTTGGGGAAATTGAGAATTCGCATATTCCGGTTCGGCGGAACCTTCAACAGTTTTTTCAATATCTGAACACTGTAAATACATATATTAAATTTGAGTCTTTGGTGGGGGGGTCAATCCCTCAATTATCTGGATATCACCCTTGAGTTACATAATGAGAGATTCAACACAGATATCGTAAAGCCACAGATTCCAATACACTACTTCATTATCATAGTTTCCATCCGATGGCAGCTAAAAATGGAATCCCTGTGGGTCAATTCTTACGACTCAAAAAATTGTCTGTCTTTCAAGAAAACCTCAAAGCATCTGCTGTAGACTTATGCAACAGATCTCGAGCTTACCCTAATAAAGTTGTCAAAAGAGCATATAAAAGAGCCATGAATGCTAACCGTCACTGGTTGCTCAACCCATCTCCTCACATATCAGATAGATTAACGTGTATTGCCTTATTCCCATCAGACCAGGGCCATTAGAAACATCGTCAATAAACACTGGTCTATATTAGCAGTCCATGGATTTCATGAAGCACTCATATTTGCCTACACCAGGGATCGCAATTTGGGAGAAATGTTGTCATTTGCAATCTCTCATCTCGGAACATAACTGCACCTGATTTGAAGGGTCATAAGAGTTGTGGCAGATGTGTGTACTGCCAGTATGCTTGGCAAACTACAGTAGTCACCAATCCCAAAACTGGCAAACCTTTCCATCTTAAAAGTTCCACGGACTGTAACTCCTCCCAGGTCATCTATGGGATTGTTTGCCCGTGTACGAAGTGGTACATTGGTCATACCAATAGACGAATCAAACAAGAATCGGGGAACATTTAAGCAACTTAAGAAACCATAAATGAAGCACCTCTGGTAGACCACTGGACGCAAACTCAACACACTATTAAAGATCTGAAATTTATAGTGCTTGTTCAGATTGTTCTGCCCTTAGGTGGAGATGCACCCTGGATTCTTCTGAGGAAGGAACAAGAATTTCTTTTCCGGTGGAATACAGTGGTCCCCAGTGGCCTGAATAAGGAAATAGACTGGCAATCTTTAATCTAAAATTTCCCGCACTTGTGTGTCAGCTGACAGCCTATATAAGCAGTGTGCATGTGTGGGCGTCTGTGCAGGCTTCTGGGTTGCTGATTCCTGCTCTAAAGGACCTTTCCTTACCTGCTGACCCCTTTTATGTCTTCCCTCTCCGTCCCTATCCCCCCCCTTTCCCTATTCTCCTTAACCCTTTCCTTCCCGTTGGCCTACAGCCCAGTTATGTCCGGCCTCCCTAATTGGTTTGGCCTCCTCCGTTTTGAATGTTTTAGAATAACTTGTAAGTGTTTTGACCAACTCCATAGAAAGTTTTTTTTACACAAAAGAATTTTAACACATTTGTTTTGATTATATGGTTTCTTTAATATTTTTCAGCTTTACTGATTAGAAACCGAAATTCTCCTAAAACCCAGAATATTTAGTAAGTTAAAATTTAATGCCAAGAAGTGTAGAGTGACGCACTTGGGGTGCAGAAACCCAAAGAGAGATATCGAATAGGAGGGTACAGATTAGTAAGCTTGACTCAGGAGAGAGACCTGAGGATTTGGTGTCTGAGGATCTAAAGGTGAAGAAACAATGCGACAAGGCGACGGCCGTGGCCAGAAGGATGCTAGGCTGCATAGAGAGGGGCATAACCAACAGAAGAAAGGAGGTGTTGATGCCCCTCTACAAGTTGTGGGTGAGGCCCCACTTGGAGTATTGTGTTCAGTTTTGGAGGCCGTATCTTGCTAAAGATGTAAAAAGACTGGAAGCAGTGCAAAAAAAAGCTACAAAAATGGTATGGGATTTGCGTTGCAAACCGTACGAGGAGAGACTTGCTGACCTTAACATGTATACCTTGGAGGAAAGGAGAAAGAGGGGTGACATGATACATGATACAGACGTTTAAATATTTGAAATGTATTAATCTGCAAATGAACCTTTTTCGGAGACGGGAAGGCGGTAGAACTAGAGGACATGAATTGAGGTTGAAGGGGGGCAGACTCAGGACTAATGTCAGGAAGTATTTTTCACGGAGAGGGTGGTAGATATTTGGAATGCCCTCCCGCAGGAGGTGGTGGAGATGAAAACGGTAATGGAATTCAAACATGTGTGGGATAAAACAAAGGAATCCTGTTTAGAAGAAATGGTTCTGCGGCATCTCAGCGGAGATTGGGTGGCGATGCCGGTAATTGGAAACAAAACGGGAGCTGGGCAGACTTGTACGGTCTATGCCCTGATCGTGACTAAATAGGGATGGGCTGGAGTGTAAATTTTAAGGGGCTTCGACGTTAGCTTTTGAACTTAGTACAAGAACAGTGCTGGGAAGACTTCTACGGTTTGTGCCCTGAGAAAGGCAAGGACAAATCAAACTCGGGTATACATATAAATATCTTGTTGGGCAGACTGGATGGACCGTACAGGTCTTTATCTGCTGTCATTTACTATGTCTATTATAATTCTCAATTTGTTCAATCCTTTGACGCATATTCATGTTATCTTTCATCACTGCTGAAATTTTTTCTTTAATATTCACAGTTTCTTCCTGAGAGCGTTTTTCCTGGTCTTTTAAGTCCTGTTTCAGCTTTTCCATAGATTTGGACAGCTGCTCAACAGTATTTGCAATTTTTTGTGTCTCTTGAGTGGAATTAATTATTAAATCTTGCATTTTCTGCATTGATTGCCATAGCATGTCAAGTGTAACCACCCTTAGCGGGTTTCCCCGCGTTAGATTACCTTCCACTGCCGTCTCAACTCCAGGGGGGACCCTCTCTGCTGGCCACACCGTCTCCGATTTCTGGGTTGTGCAGTTCAGCTACCCCCTCCCGAATCGCGGCAGGGCAGAGTGGAGTTCCAGCGTTCGGGGGAGACAAAGAGATCTCAACCTGTAATGACGTCTGAGCCCCTGCACCGGCGTCAAGCGGGTTTCCTCCTCCTGTTTCCAATGGTGGACGCCGAGTTGCGAACCCGTCGAGAGTTCGCTGCACTGGAGAGGACATACGAGCCTGAGAAGGTAAGGCTCTCACCGTTCCCTTTCGTTTAGTATGGGGCATCTTTCGAAAAAAAACAAGTTTTAGCAGCAGAATCCTCCGACCACTTCGCAGCGTTCAGCGTGTCGGCACCATCTTGACTCCTCCCCCCCAACAAAATAATCTTATACATAAATCAGCCCAATAATTAGTAGCACAAAGGCAGAGCAATAAACAAAATAATGAATTCTTTAAAAAAAATTCCTGCTTGATATATACTTACTCTCCACCACAGGGCATTCTCCTCATTTAGGGAGTGTGCTATGGTTTCCTCCTGCCATGTTAAGCCATAGCAAGTTGCAACCTGATGCTGTGACTTGCTTTGATTAATTCCCTGAATCTCCTTAAACTTGAGAACTCCCATTCTGCCTTGCCTTTTGATAGGTCTCACATGTGAGCTTCTGCATGTGCTACTACATCTATCTGTCTTCTCTTCCCAACCTTTGCTTGTCTACAATATCCAGACCTGTACTGCTATCCCCAACCAGTCTTTGATTCCCCGTCTATGATTTTGCCTGCTGATTCTGTATTGTTTCTGATTCATTGATGTGAACCTGTCATGTTCTAACTTTTGTTCCTGTATTTCTCCAACTACTTATTATCTGGCAACCAGTGACTAATGCTAAACTCTGAAAGAAACACCTTGAGCTCTTGCTTTAAGTCCTGGCAATTTCTGAGTAGTTGAGGGTTCAACCCGAAGAGAAAGATGGCTATTATATATGAACACACACAAGCTAGGCCAAGGGCACACTGGTGTTCCCTACTGAGTTGCCATCTGATCATGACACTGCTCAAATTATTGCTCTGGGATTTCATTACGATATTGCTCTGAAGTTTGACAGACATATTAGTAGAGTTGTAAGCTCATCTGTTTCCAATTACAGCTGATTCGTCAATTAAAACCTTTTCTGACTCAATCCAATCTGGTCAAAATTGTTCATACACTTGTAACTAGCAGACTTGATTATTGCAATTCATTGTTTCATGGTTTGGCAAAAATAAGTCTCAAGAGACTGCAGTTAATTCAGAATATGGCTGCATGATTGATAGTCAATGGCAAGAAATCTGACCTTATTATTCCTATACTAAAAGAGCTATATTGGCTTCCAGTCTCTGCTAGGATATATTTCAAACTTTTATGCCTGGTTTTTAAGGCTTTTATATGAGTGTACCACACTATCTTTTTGAAAAATTGGTTCCTCAAGAATGTTCATATCTTTATGATCTTCACAGAGTTATTTGTTGCAACTTCCATCTTTAAAGATAGTCAAATTGTCATTGATTGGGAACTGGGACCATTAGTTATGTTGGTCTATCCTTAAGTAATTCTCTGGTTGATGTGATTAGCTTTAAGTGGCTACTTCAGTTTTCAAAAAGCCTGGAAAACTTGGATGTTTCAAAATATCTTTGTTGATTTTTAATTGCATCCTCTTCTGAGGTTTATTATCAATATTGATTGGTGGGATTTAATTTCAGTTGTCTTATCTGTTATTGTATTATGATTTTTTTTTGTTATTGTAAACTGCTTTAAAATTTGTGTGTAAGACAGGTATCAAATTATTAAATCAAATCAAATCAAATCACTGCTATACAAATGCCTGCAGTAGAAGGGGAAATAGTAAGGGATCTGTTATGACACTAATCACAAACCTGACTTGGGTTATATTTAGTCATAATTTACACTAGATCAGCCAGACAGCAACAGTCTTCAAACATCAATCCAAGATCTGTGTTCACACCCTTTGATTATTATCCAAGTGGACCAGGATTTGGATATCATCAGTACACATATGAGGCCAAGGAGGGAAGTTTTGGGTTTATTTATTTATTTATTTGTGACATTTATATTCCACATTATCCCAAATAAGTTTGCATTCAATGTGGCTTACAAAAACAGTATAGGATACATAACAAAGAATAATGCATAAGAAAGTAATTTGTTGTAAGAATCCATGCTCATGTACATTCCAAAAAAACTGAAATATTCTAATCACACCACAGAAAATAAAATGACTTTTTCTACCTTTGTTGACTGGTCATTTTTCTAAACATGTTGGTCCCAGTTTCTGGCTTATACTTTCCTCGGTCTTCTTTTCTCTCTTTTGCCAGGGTCTCCTGTCCATTTGACCTCTCCCTCCATGTCCATTATCCATGTATCCTCTCTGTGCCCCTGTCTGTCCCCTACGTCCAGCATCTCTCCTCTCTATGCCCATGTCTTTCCCCATGTTCAGAAATCCTTTCTGTGCATTTGTTTTTCTCTGTTCCCAGTATCCCCCCCCCCCCCCCCCCCCGAAGAGGCAGTGACATCTTTAATGCTTAGATAAGTACATTTTAGAAAATCACTATGGGCAACTTCTCCACATACAAAAAGAACACTAAAAATAAATAATAAGTAGTAATGACACAGAAGTAGAAACTGTCTTCAGAACATACAAGGAATGCAATCACAGCCACTTAAACCCAAAGTATGAACTGGTCTTAAAATGTGGTCATTACCAGTCCGATTTTTTCACAGTTTTGACATTCAAGTTAAGGCTTATTGAATATTTTATATACAAACAGTCATGTAACACATAAAAGCAGTTAATGGTTGCATTGTAAGCTACATTTGGGGCATTTGTAGTAAGTTTTATAGGACTCCTTTATCACCAGTCCTTTTTAATATCCATTTGGCACCACTGCAGAACTAATTCTGAGTTTTAGGGGGAAGTTATCAATGTGGCCTACCGTTAACATGTTATCTTATGGTTAACCCCAGTTATTAGTATTTCATTACATAAAATGCAGTCTGTGCTAAAATAGCATGAGTTACTGGTAAAATAATGCATCTTAATAGTAGCCCACATTGATAACTTTCCCCCAAAACTTAGGATTAGTTCTGCAATGGTGCCAATAAATATTAAAGATTAGTGATAAGACCAAATCCTGAGGTACTGCCTAAACAATAAGAGGTAGAACATTGACATTCCCAGGGTATACATTGTTTCCATTTCCTTATGAATAAGTTAAATCTCTTGAAGCCATGGAGGTCATTTTAAAAGCCTTGCACAGCTTCTACATAGGTAAATAGGTCTATAGATTGGCTGCATGTGTAAATGGCAATTTCAGAAAGCCACTATTTACCCATATAGGGTTGGATTCTATATAAGGTGTGGTGAGTAGCGCATGTTAAATTGTGCGTGAGGCCAATTTATGTGTGCTACTAAATTGAATAACAAGCCAATTAATGATAATAATTGGCCAATAGCAACCAATTATGGTCACTAATTGGCAATAATTGGAATTTACATGTGCATTTTTTTTAGTTGTATTCTAAAAAGAGGCATTATAAATTCCAACATGTGTAGCTGAAAAGGGGGCATGGTCATGGGAGGAGTGTAGGCATGTTGGGGGCATCAATCAAATTTAAGTGCATGTTATAGAATTTGGGGGCACGCGTGCACATTTAGGCGTGGGTATTTACACCAGGTTTTCATTGGCGTAAATGTCCGTGCTTAAATGTACGCTTGTTCCCCCAGCTTATGCACTATTCTATAAACCGCATCTTATTGTAGATGTGATTTATAGAATAGCACTATGTGCGTATTCCGCCATGCCTACATTTTAGTTGCCGTATACAGAAGCTGGCCCATAGAGGCATAGAATGCACACATTGAAAGGGAGCATGTCAAGAGTTTGATTTGGGGGGGCTGAAAAATTATACTTGCATTTCCCATTTTACAATGAGAATGCACACATATTCAGACAACTTCCCCATCAGGTTTTACACTTCCTCCAAGTCAAACGTAACTTCCATAAGAGCAGGAGCATGGAAATACACAAAAGTATTGAAATCACAGCCTTTAAAATAATCCAGTTCAAATACTTCTGATCTATAAATAGTCTAATATGAATTCTTCTGTAAAGAGTTTTAAAAAATATTTAAATAAGGTTTTAGTGATAATACAGAAACTCACAAACAGCAGTCATGAAAAACTATGAATTACATAGCAAATAAACATCAAACTTCACCAGACACAAATTTTTGAGATAAGCAAGGTATTCAAGAATCTTTTTTTTTAAGCTGGATATGTTTTGGCAATAAGCCTGTGTCAGGCATTCTTATAATCCTGGGACAATGCACTGGAAAGAGATAGGGATAGGTAATGATGGTAGCCTCCCAAGGGACATAACTAGACACCTCTGAAAGTGATGCTCATTTTGAGCATAGGATCAAGGATCAATCAGACTATGTGGTTTTAAGAATTCTGCTGCCTGTCATTTATTTATTTAGATTTTGCTCACACCTTTTTCAGTAGTAGCTCAAGGTAAGTTACATTCAGGTACTCTGGATATTTCTCTGTCCCAGGAGGGCTCACAATCTAAGTTTGTACCTGAGGGAATGGAAGGTTAAGTGACTGCCCAAGATCACAAGGAGCAGCAGTGGGATTTGAACTGGCCACCTCTGGATTGCAAGACCTGTGCTCTAACCACTAGGCCACTCCTCCTCTTTCCAGTGCATTGTCTTAGGAATATAAGCTCTTAAACAGGGGCTTTACAGAAGCATTCGTACTGGACTATTTCTTGATCAAAACAATTTGAAGTTGATTATTTTCAAGGCTGTTTTGAATTGCGGTTTCAATATATTTGTTACCTGGATACTCCTGCTGGCATTTGCACTTGACCTATCCTCTGCTTTTTCTGCCTGGCAAAAGCAGGGTTGCCAAAGAATAGTCACCACTTGAAAGAGAAAAGACTTAGGGGCCCTTTTACTAAGCCGCGTAAGCGTCTACATGCGCCCAATGCGTGCCAAAATGGAGCTACCACCCGGCTACCGTGTGGCTCTTGTGGTAATTTCATTTTTGGCGCACAACCGATATGCGCATCGAAAAAGTATTTTTATTTTCAGACGTGCATATTGGGCACATACCAAGTGGCATTTGACACGCATAGGTGATTACCACCCGGTTACCATTCGAGACTTTACCGCTAGGTCAATGGCTGGCGGTAAGGTCTCAGACCCAAAATAGACGCGCGGCAATTTTCATTTTGCCGCGCGTACATTTTCGGAAAAATTTTTTTTTACAAGTGCGCTGACAAATGATTCTGCGCGTGCCCATAACATGTCTACACTACCGCAGGCCATTTTTCAGCGCGCCTTTGTAAAAGGGCCTCTGAGTGAATTGGTGGAAACAGTGACCATATCAAGTGAAGCTTGGTGGTCTTTAGGGCTGCTTGAGAAAGGGTGGGCCAGGCCATAGGTGCTGATGCTCCATTCTTTCAGGCAATCATTGACTCCAGGGATGGGGCGTCACATATTTTTCCTGGAAGTATGATACACAGACAGGTAGAAATAGGGTTTTAGATTATAATACTGTGTGTACAGAATAAAATATTATTGGATAAAGATAAGACAAATACAGAAAGGAGCGGAGGCAAGAAGCAGATATGTGATATATTTCTTTCTTATTATTCAGTTATATTCCCAGTGACACAGTAATTATAATGAGCATGCACAATTTCTAGTTGTAACACAAGGCTATTGTCAAAATCAGTACCAATTCAACTCCCTCTGAACTTTAACATTCATAAAACTAGCCAAGTGTGTCTGCTAATGTAACACTTTGAGAATGGATGTCAAAGGTTCAAATAAAAATTCATCTGCTATCTACAAGACAATTTTCAAAGTCATTTACATGTGTAAACAGTGATTTATGTGTGTAAATTTGCTGTCGGAAAATTGCCGTCCCAATGACTAAAGGTGCGTGTGTGGTATCATAACACAGATGGTTCTCACTGCATTTAAAGGAGACATCTGGGGCGTGTTTAGGGTGGGGGCGGGGAGAAGGAAGAGAAAAATAACACACGTAGACTTCATTTTTAACTCCACACATACTATTTTCCATGGAAAAAGTACACAAACAGTAACCAGGTGCAAATATTTGCAGGTTCTTTCTACCCAGGGAGCGTTTCAGTTTGAAAATTACACCTCTTGATTTGAATTGTCCAGTTGACACCACTCAGTCTAAAGAATTTAGGACATGATGTCAAATTTGCCTATTTTTCTTCTGTTTCTTGATTAATACTTCAGAGGCTAATTTTTTAAAAGCTTGATTGGGACTTAGGCATATAACATAAGGGGTTACACGGCAATTTTCAAAATGTCTCTGGTTAAATGGACTGCAAATTGCCCACCTTTTCCCTAGGTGAAAGTATACACGGGGAACAACACACGTACCTTACCCACAGAAAACGTAAGCAAACAAGTAATTTGAGTTAGGTTGAGTAAGGCAATAACATGCATTGTTTTATATTTTCAAAGTTATGCACATTCTGCCGGATTCTATATAGCGTGCCTAGAGATCCGCACTGAAATCTAGGCATATTCTATAACAATGTACGCAATTTAATTGGCTTAACAAGCTAATTAGCATTGATAACAGCACTTAAGCAATAATTGACAATACTTAGAATTTATGCACACAATTTATGGTATCTTTTGGGTCCATTTGGAAGATACACATTGACCTATGTTGGCGGAGTGTTAAGTTTTGTGCCAACTGGTACTGTATGCCCCTGTAATCTTGGCAAAACATAGCCATGAGTGTGAACCCTGGGAGCATTAATACGATTCATTAAAGGCTGCATTTTCTTCATCAAGGTCCGCTTCTTGTTTTTTTTTGTTTGTTTGTACCCAATATTGAGTGCCATTTATAGAATTTCTCCCTTACTGTTTGCTATTTAGGAGATGGTCTCGAATTAACTCTGCATTATCCAGTTAGTATGTATATGCTACTCAGAACGCACTAGCTGGATAACATGGGAACACCCACTCTCTGACCATGACATGTCTCCATGCAAAAAATATTTCTAAAAAATAGATGATGTGGTTGGCACACGCAAACAAGCAAATCACTACAAAATGTTTTAATGGGTTTGGCGGTAACCCATTAGTATGTGCTAACTGTTCATGAAGGGTTTAATGCCCTTTAGTAAAAAGGCAACTAAGTTTGTCCTTGAGGCAATGGAGAGTTAACTGATTTCCCCAGGGTCATAGGAAATTCAGTGGATTTAATCCCTGGCTTGTCCAGTTCTCAAATCACTGGCCCATGTCCTTTTATTCTCAGGTTTCTTGGAGCTGTAATTCTTAAATGTACAAATAAAATAATAGCAAAATAATAAAAATATTATACTGTATGATTTAAATTTACAGCAAAGAGCTTTATCTGAAGGTGCACAGTACTTGTAATTTAAATGTATTTATTATTGAACAAAATGTCTCCAAATTAGATTTGACTCTAGTTTGAAAGAAATGGGTGAGCCTGTTTTGTTTTTCAGCTCCTATGCACAAGCATTTGGGGAGTTTCTTAACAATAAAAATATTGAGACAGGAATGGTGTCTCCTGGACTGATTCACCTGCTTTTTATAACCTAGGATCACATTCTACCATGAAATGCAGATTACAGACGATACAGCCAGAATCTGCAGTCTTTCCTGTTACAGTGAAGTAAATGAAACATTTTTGCTGGAAAACATCACAGCTCGCTTTGTTTTCATTGTACACAGCAAGTTTTTGTCTGCCGTTGGCAGGATAATTTCACATTTCCTTTGTATATTGTATGAAATTTTAGCACTTCTGAAACAGTAAATTACCCAGCACATGACTTCAGTTATAAAGAACTCTGCACAGTTCTGCTCAGAAAGGGCAATGACATATTTTACCCTGTGTAAGAGGTGTTTAACACAGCTGCAGGGTGCCTGGTATTTCTTCTTTGTTGTTTCTGTGCTTAGTGTAACTTTTTTGGTGAGAGCATATAGTGTTGTGATGAACTGAAAACTATTGTTGATAAATTCATCAAACCCCATAAAAAAGAGTAGTATAAAGAGGGAATCTTTGCCTGTAATTGAATATATTCAGTTAATTAACATTTGTTTTCACATAACATAGGCACTTGCACATTACATCTTCTATACTCTTAAATGCAAAATAAACGTATACTGTCTCAAAACTCATAACCTTGGTTAGTCAGTAACAAACTAACAATGAACATTTGATTCATTATTTGTGTTACTCACTGCCAGGATCTATGGTGACACAAGACCCTGAATTTATTCCTGAAACCCTCAATCCAGTGGCGTAGCCAAGGGTGGGCTTGGGTGGGCCCAGGCCCACCCAGTAGCAGCACATCTATGATGTGGCTGGCAGGGATTCCCCAAGCCCCACCAGCCGAAAACTCCCAACAACTGTCCCTCCTGCATACCTTGTAAATACCAGATGCCTGCAGTGAGCAGCGACTGATACATACTGCTCACACCAGCCCCACAGCCTTCCCGCTGATGTATTCCTTCTATGCGGAAACAGGAAGTTACATCAGAGGGAAGGCTGTGAGGCCAACATGAGCAGTGTGTATTAGTTGCTGTTCGCTGTCAGTGAAAATCTGCTATTTAAAATGTATGCAGGGGAGGGGCTGATGTTTGAAGGACCATATGGCATGCAGGTAAGAGAGGGAGAGACCAAATCACTTGCGGAGTACTTCTGCCCATCCATCTTGGGCCCAGGCCCACCCAAAATTGGGTGTCTGGCTACGCCCCTGCCTCAGTCCATAACATGCTGTACATAAACCATGCGACGTGACCACTGTGACACTGGATAAGAAGAACCAGATCAGGGGTAGTAAGCTACACAAGGGTGAAGCTGCTGGAAAAACCCAGCTCATTGACAAATAGATCAGAGCAAAAAAAGGACCTTTGCACCTGGAGACAGTTGACCTATTTTTCTGAAATATGAGACAGTTTACTTTACTTTACTTTACGCTTATTAGTCGCCAATATTCCCATTACGAGTTCATTGCATCTTACATCCAGAAGAGCAGGGGGAACATATTAGGTTACAAGTTGAGGTTTACCTTAAAGAAAGGGAGGATTCAGATACACCTAATGAACCATGTCTATTCAGTCGGTTGGTAATTAGGCATTTTGTAGGATGTGTTTTTCAAATAGATAAGCTTTCAGCATTTTGTGGAATGTCTTAAGGTGTGATATGGTCCTTATCTGAGTCGATAAGGTATTCCAGTATTTTGCAGTTACGTAGGGCAGAGTCAGTACATGTATTGATTTGAATTTGATGCCTTTAGCAAAGGGGAATAGCAGATCTAGTAGGTTGCCAGCAGGTCTCCTTCTCCTGGGTTTGAGTAATAGTATCCATTGGTTTGAATATTCAGGCAAGTTATCATGCATGGTCAACTGTATCATTACACAGAGTTTGAATATCCCTCTTGCTTCCACCGGGAGCCAGTGGAGCTCAGTGAGTAGAGTAGTAGTGTATGTGGGACCCTCCCATGTGCCTCCCCTGTACATACCCCCTTGCATTTACTCACTAACCCTGGATTCTATAAAGGACACCCAAATTTGGGTGCAATCCAGAGAAGCATGTGCAACCCAATTAATGAGACAATTAATATCAGTAATCAGAAGCTAACAATCAATTACTGATGTTAATTGGCACCAAATAAGAGTTATTCTCTTAATTCTATAAAAGCTATTAAAATTGCATGCACAAATTTGGGTGCATGCCCAATTTGCACACACAATGTAATTGAATAATTAGCTAATTAGCGATGATAATTGGCTTTTAGCAAGCAATTATTGGCACTAATTGCATTTAATTGAAATGTACACGTGTAAATTTAGGAGTGGGATTCAAAAAAGGCGTGAGAATGGGAGGGTTATGGGTGGGTCATAGGCGAATCGGGGGCGTTCCTTTATGTTACTTGCATAGTTAGAGAATAAGGCATCCACACCTAAATTTACACACAGGTATTTGCACCACTTTTTAGTTAGTACAAATGGCTATACCTGAAGTTGGGCATGATTCCCTGGTGTAAGCGTGATTTTACAAACTGTGCCTGACTTTAATCGCATTTTATAGGCTATTGCTTTTTCCGGCGCTGACTTTTTTGACACCATATAAAGAATTTACCCCATGTGTGCATCTGGCTGTATGCTATTCTATAAGCCTGGGTGCCCAAATCTCATAGCATGCAACCCAAAAGGGATGTGGCTCTGGGAGGTGCATGGGCAGGTCAGGGGACAGGGGCATTCCCAGAAATTAGACGCAATATTATAGAATACCTGTATTTGCACACCTTACTGCCATCAGTTGGGCACCAGCAATTAACTAACTGATGGCAGGTGTGCAAATATGCCTAGATTTAGGCGTACTTTATAGAATACGCCTAGGCATTTTTTGTTTCAGTGCTGTTTTTTAGGCGTGCTATATAGAATCTAGTCCATAATATCTGGGCACTGCCAGCCCTGGAAATTCAGTGCTGGTGCCCAGATAAGTGTGGCCCTGAAAATCTGGGCCTAATTTGAACATGGCAGTCAATGCTGTCAAAACATTGACTGCCACAGGCTGAATATCAGCCTAAGTTATTTAAAATGTTTGCCTAGTAGTCTGAAGTAAATAAAGTTGCTGATAAAGCAGATCATTATGAGATACCTACTTGCAAAGGTTTCCAATGTGCTGAAATGCCATTAAAATTGCACTGGCTGATACTGATCTTTGAGAAGAAGATTCAAACAAAGCATCAATATCAGGTTATAGATGTAGATCATGCAACCTTTCAATTACAATGATTGATGTAAACTGAAGGCTGCAGAAACATCTAGGTGTAACACTATTGAATACTGCTTATTCACATTCATACTCTGTAAAAATATATCCAAGTGGAAATAATATCATTGTATTACTACGTAATGAGTGAAATCCATATTGGGATCAATAGTCAAAAGGGTTTAGCTGGCCAGGAGAGGATCCTGCCCGGTTAAACGCCGCTAAGCTGGCTGGCCACCAATATTCAGTGGCACATAACTGGCTAGTGAAGCTGAATTATTTAAAAACTTGCTATACTGCCCTTCCAAAAGAGGTCAGACTAAACAAGTTAGAAAACAATGTCATTTGTATACAGGATAGAGTGATACACAACAGTCACACCAAGAATAAAAGTACAAAAACACTACCACCAGTATCCAGCACCCATAACCACCACCACTGCCCAGTACCTACCACTAACACCCAGCATTCACAACCACAATCTCACAGTACCCATCACCAGCAGTTATGGCATAGGAGAAACACACATATAAGCAGGGGGACATGGACACTGCAAATATAGACATACACACAGGGACACACCCAAATATACACAGACAAAGGAGGACTTTGGAGTGAGGGGAAGAAGGGGCAGAGACAGGGGTTGGGAAGACGAGGCTGGAAGCAAGTTGTTCTGGTGGTGGAGAAGGTCTTAGGGCGAGAGGACAAGAAGGGAGCAGAGTGGGTAGGAATGGAGCAGTAGAAGGTTCAGGGAAGTTTAGTGAGGAGAGGATAGTATGGAGATGAATGAGGACTGATCAGGAACTGAGATGCCAAACAGTAGTACAACACACTGACTAACTTGGTAGCTCAAAAGAGACATCATCTTTCCATTATTGTTGGTATATGATGTATAGTAGGTGGAAATGAGGGGGGAGGGGAACTTTTGGTGACATATCAGCACCTGACACTTACGGAACACATCAAACACATATATGTTCTGGTCACGTCCAGCGCATGTGCATTCTCTGCCCCAAACACGCCCTTTTGATAGCATGTACTTGTGGACACCATTGTGTATTTGCACACCATTTTCCTTCTTTATAGGGGCCCTGTCTGCACAATTGCAGTGCTCCTTTGATGCCTTTATTTCATAGAATTGCTCATATATGCTTTACCATATAGCCCACAAAAATAAAAAAGATCTCATCCCCTATAGTCTTTGAGTAGTTCCACACCAATTCCCAGAAAAGTGAAAGCACTGTCACTTTGAACCGTGTTGCCGATCACTTGACACAGCCTGGCTGGTTGTCACTGTGAGTACGAGGTGCCTTTTTGACAGAATGTACAACTCTGGGCTATCAGACACAGTGGGGGGTGTTTATTGGTGACAGATTGTTCTGAAGATGGCTGCCCCCGGGAGTTATAGAGATCTGTAAGCAGAGCATTTTAAGATCAAGCCACAAAAAAAAAAAAGAAAAAAACAACCCAGCATGGGCATGCTTTTCTGTCAAAATTCTGCACTGAAGCAATAACAGTAAGTGTTCTAACTATGGATCACATTTTCTTTAATAAAAGATTCCGACTTGCATATTTATTTTCTGCCCAACCAATTTCAAGTATAAACAGAAATAATGGGTTTTGTATTTTCAGCATCTTTGAGTTAACAGCACAAGCTTGTATTCTCTCTGTTGCTTCTATAGCGACATCTGTTCCTGGGATAAGCACAATGAGCGAAAATGGCAAGGATGTAGGAAGATAATCAAGATAGTGCCTACTCGTAATTTCAATAGACCCTAGCAAGCTTCATTCAGACACATATAGCATCAGCTGTTTATTTATTTTTTACTGTGTCACATGCAGAGGAATAGCACAGGAAGTGATGCTTTCAGACCAACAATAAGATGCAGCAGCGCAGCCTTTCCTGTGGAAATTTCCCTGCCCTCCCCCCAGATTCTTATTATGTTACAATTAATCTCTATTTTTGTCTTTTCTACTGTTATGCTGTTTTCTAATCATTTTGCTGAACATATCATCTATAGCGATGTATTTTGGTATGTCTTTACCAGGGAGATGATGTTTTAAATTGTATTATATTGAATGGCACTGCAGAGCAAATATACTCTTTTTTCAGACACACTTCTGGTTTCAGAACCCCGTGTGAACACAAATCAGACTTTAGTAAAGCAGTATAGCAAACCCTGCTTCTACTACAGTCAATACCCGCATAATAAATGTTAACTGTTGTACCACAGAAAGGCTGTATATCAAACCCATGACACCCCCCACCCTGTTTACATGGTACTGGTATTAGGTGAATATTCCAAAGAGGAGAATGTCCTGGTTTCTATCATTTCCAGTTTGGAGGTGCAGTGTTTGGGTTCTGTCAGTGACTAGGAATGTAAAGAAATTGTTAAGGACAGAAGAAGCAAGTTGCTGTTTTCACAATAGTGAGTGGAGAAGGTGGCTTCTGCTTTTAACCACACAGGTCCAAGTTGGTGTGCTAACAAAAGTAGCTTTTCATTCCTTAGGTCAGATTAGCTAATTGTGCCATTTTCTGTTTCTGAAGGACAGGGGCGTAGTCAGACAACAGATTTTGGGTGGGCCTAGGCAAGAATTGGGTGGGCACCAAGTGTTCTCCCCCCCTCCAAAAAAAATCTCAGCTGGTGGGAAAACGCTTCTTTCCACCTTGGCAGCAGTAATGCACTGAAAACTGAGCATGTACAGGTGTCGGTGTCGTGGAGAGTAGCGTTTTTGTTACTATCAGGGGGAAATCTTCAGCTGGTGGAGCTTGGGATTCCCACCAGTTACCACTAAACATGTGCTACTGTTGGGTGGGCCTGAGCCATAAATGGGTGGGCCCTGACCCAACCAAGCCCACCCAAGCCCACCTGTGGCTATGCCACTGCTGAAGAAGCTGACTGCAGCGGTCCAGACTCTGAAAATATTAAGACAGGACAACTGTAGTTAGATCCTGATGGGTTTGCCAAAGAACACCGTGGCACATTCAGCAGGTGTGGCATACTGCTCTGTGTCTTGTCAGAGATTTTGGAGCTCCAGTTACATGAATTCTGCTTTGGGAATATTACTGGTTTGCACTGGAGTTAAGTTTAAGGTGCTGATATTTTTTTTCAAAGCAGTAAATAACATGGTCCCTCCCTACTTGGCTAAAAAATTAATATGTCTCAGCAAATGAGTAGTATGTAAAGAGGGCCCTCACTGTCAAATATTTTCAATGGTGGCTCCTGGCTGTGAAGTGATTTGCTGGTAAAACTGAGGCAGTTGAAAAATTATATGCTTTTTAGATAAAAAAAATAGACAAAGTTCTTTTTCTTTGGTGAATGGATGATTTAATGGTAAGGTTGGGTTACAAAAGATTAATAGACAGTCATTAGGATTGAATGATTTGTATTTTAAGTTTGATTTATGTCATTTTTTATGCTTTGTAAATTCAATCAGGTTGTTGAAATGGAATGTGATATATAAATGGAAATGTGGCTGTTGCACTTGCTAACCTGTCAGTCTGTTGCAGCCTCCCAAACTTATCACTCTATGTGCACTCACATACCACAGGTAATGATGACTGCCACTGTCATGCCACCATACAATGTATGCTTCTGCATCCCAAACTTAAGAGCCTAGGGGCATGGTGCACTGTGGACCTCAGAAACCATGATGCCAGACAGCCACATCGGTAAAGGAATCGGTGACCTGAGTTCTCCAAGACCTAGGCACTAGCCACTAAGCCATGCTGATTTGTTAGGACATGGCCCTAATCACCAGCCTTTCTGCCTGTAGTCTGGTGTGCCTTTCTTCCCCCTTCTCCGCACCTCTCTGAAAACCTCTAGTACATATGGGTTTCCTATCAGCCCCCTACACTGTCCAAGTTGATGGAGAGAGGGTGATATAGAGAGAGCATCCAGCACTTTTTATTCCCCAAACCTTACCTGATTCCCCAGTCTGTGCAGAGGCGTCCTGGGTTCCCAGACCATGGGTGTTCTTCTTGGGAAGAAGCCTGTAGACCATGTGCTCCATAGGGATGAGGTTCACGGTGTCCGCATCCAGCGGATTGGCTCCAGCCTTGCGCTTGACAAACCTCTTCAGCTGCCTCCATTTCCTTTTGATGCCCTCTATATCTCGATTTGCGTGGTAGACCACATTAAGCTTCTGGGCTATTGTCACCCATTCTTTCTGCTTGGTGTAAGTACAGATAGTTTACCCCTTGGGAGCAAACAGATTGGCATGGTATGCTACTACTTCCTTCACTAGGAGTTCTATCTCAGCTTCACTGAAGTTGAGCTTCCTTCTAGAGACCTTCTTTTTGGAAGCCATTGCAAGTGTGGGCTGTGGAGGTTTGAAAATCCCAAGATGTATGTTTTATATGGCACTTTAGATGTATC